>NW_027180778.1:0-31910 GCF_040956055.1 Brachionichthys hirsutus | reverse complement strand
GCACATCGGGGAAGATTGCTTTCGTGACTGTGATTTGTTTTGGACGTTGCGTGTTAGGAGCATTTTACGCTCTCATCACACAGTAAATGAGCTGAATTCGTTTTGAAGCAGGTCATTGAAGGTGGGAGGTTTATGTGTGGCTGCTGTACCAGTGAGACAGGATCATTGTTGGATGATGCCCTGCAGCAGGCAGCAGTGAACCGACCAGAATCAGTTTTACACTGACTTGAAATGTGTTCTATAGTGAGAGGTCTTCATGTAATGGGGGGGGGGGGGCATTCATAGCTCATTGTGGGACAGAGGGGCTGACAGGGAGCTTTTTGTCAAAGGGTGATGCATTCACACCAATACTCCGGCATCCTGTCAAATAGAGTGGCGCGAGGAGTCAGGTTTGTCGTCAGACGTGGCAGCCATATTCCCTGCTGCGGTAATACTTGGTTTCACTTTGACAACATTATGGCATTTCAAGGCCACTGAAAGGAAATGCTCCAGCAAAAGAAACACAACAATCCAGAGGTGGTAACACAGAGAGTGAAGAGCACACAATCAATCAAGCCTATCAAGACCATTAAGGTTTCTCTTTGCTTTTTTTTTTACTGCATCCACTCCAGCCTGATTTCTTCCTCCATTTACAGTACATGAACAAAAGAACTTCCACTCCCCCCTTCCACCCACCCCTCCCCCCTGTCTGATCACTTCATATCCACCCAAACCCATGCTGACTCCTCCGCACCCACCACCCCCCCCCCTCCCATCTCTCACTTATGTTCCTCCCTCCCCCCCCCCCCCCCCCCTCTCCTGCGTGTCCCCTAGTTTTCTGGTAGCTGTGTCTCTTTGATAATCCAAGACTCTTTGAAGACTCCAATTCCATGCTGCTTGCCTTGGAGCTATTGCACCTACAAAAACAACTGTGTGTGTGTGTGTGTGTGTGGGTGTGTGCTCATTGCAACAGCGAGAAGAGCAGTAGATGGAATGAGAATGGAGGACATAATAGTGAAATGGAAAATAAAAACAGTTCCATATGCATTTCCTTCGCAACTGCTTTGGTCATTATGGTTTTATGCTCGCTGGATACACTGAGAGGTGCACTTCTTCATTGTCATATTTGTTGGTGCAGCTCATTTTTCCCGTGCTTTCAAAGGCAGGAGCTCATTGATTCATGCACGGCAGAGCCAGGATGTACTCACAGATGCTGCAACTAAATGGAAATTCTTGGTCCTACATTCAGGGAACTCTCAAACTGTCATCAAAGAGTTTACATGCACATTTTATTGCCAGTGTTGCAAAAGCAACACCAGGGGGAAGAGATCAAATACAAATACTAGCGGTTTACCACACTTAGCCACTGTGTGATACTAGTTTACTAACATTTATCCACATCAGGGAGGTAAGAAAATATTTAGCTATACACGAATGCCACATTGATCAACATTCATTGTGACTGAAACACCTTTGCGGCAATTCACATACGTATGCCTCCTCCTCTTAGCTTTCACTAAGTCTGGCTGTTCTCTGTCTCTTTCCTGCATTGAGTCTCAATCTTTATCTCTTCTTCTTCCATCTCAGTCTCTCGCCCTCCCTCTTTGTCTCTGTCCCCCCCCCCCCCTCACCCCCCTATGCCAGAGGAGCTCGCCATTGGGATTTAGAAGAAATTGAATTGAATTATGAAGGAATTCCTCTGCAGTACGATTGGCATAATTCCCTCCACAACAGAACATCTTTCTCATATCTGTGTGTGTGTGTGTGGGGGGGGGGGGGGGGGGGGGGGGGGGGGGGGGGGGATGAAAATAGGCCGTGCACTATTCTTTCTCTCATCCTTTTAAATTGAATTTTTCATATCACAGGGGCACCGAGACATCAGCCGTCTCCTTTAACATGGGCAGAAAACCCATTTCATAATATCTGAGAGACATAACCGTGATTCAATAGGCGAGGCCTAGCTTCCAGCTCAACTTCACTTCAAACATACCTCAACTTGCGATTGATAAACGCATCCACATAGGTCTCTCACAGTTTAGATAGAGGACTGTATTCCACGAAAACTCTACATTGAATGCAAAAAACATATACAAGGTTCGCTCTCCACTGCTGGCTGTGTGAAGCGTGCATTCTTTTTTTTTTTTATCTCAAGAGTCCAATTTTAACACTTTTCTTTTCTACTCTCCTGTAGAAATTTCAGTACTTGTACAACACAACAAGTATATTTCGATAGATTGTATTCGGTCATTATCATCATCATCCTTTGTGGTCTGATCTAAAATTATTAATATTCTGCATGTCTCACCGCCACGGTGACTCACCTTAAATACTACCTCTGTGTAATAGAAATACAAATAAATACATATTGAAATCGAACTGTGACAATACCCATTGGACGTGGCAAGCAACACGATGTTCTTTTTAAATACAGCATTGGGTTCATGGTCTGATTATTTCTTCTTATGGAAAAATAATATTTTGTCTTCAAAGGAATGACACACAGAAGGGAAGATTTACAGAGAAGATTTATTACAGAAGTCTAGCACATGCTGTTATTTGTCATCGGAAGAAATGAATTATTGGGTTTTTCTTTTTTTCTTTTTTTTTAGAATGAATTAATAAAAATAAAAAAAGGATGCAATTTCTCACTGTGATGTGGCAAGCTGTGTGAGCGGCTTAAATGAAGACGCAGTTGAAGTGTCATAAATGAAGCATCGACTACTCTGCATTAAAATGTGGAGGTTAATTCCTTAAACAGTGGATACTTTCTCAGGCGTTAAATCTCAGTGCAGATATTAAAGGCTACACCATCATTAAAAATTCACATATCATGAGGTAACTTATGAAAAAGAATCACCAGCGTGCCGGTTGATTATGTGAATAACAATAATAACCTTTGAGTTACATTGATTAAACGTGCTTTGCTATATGTTAATATCCTGCTGCCGCTATACGAGTATATCTGCTTCCACCATATGTAGCAGCCACCAAGCTGCTAGCTCGAAATACGGAACACCGGGGAATTATTGTGACAAACTATACAGACAACACAGTTGCCACCGTGATCACCAAATGTTCAAGCATAGATCCATCAAAACAGAAAGTTAAAAGCATAGGAAACTCATTCAAACTATTAGTCTAACTCACTGGAAGTCTGAGAAATGGCAGAGAAGATGGAAGAGCTTTCTCATCTACATGAGTACCAGTATCCCTCTGCACTCTGCTGAGGCTTGGCTGGATGACAGTTCACCTGATGGGGGTTGAGGTGTCAGGTAGCTCCAGAAGGAGCAGGAATCGGGTCAGCTGCCCCATCAGGGATTTGTTGTGGTCCTTTTTCAAGCTGCAGGCAAAATGCATTATCTTTTTATTATTATTTTTTTACTTCATATCCCATCTTTAGGACAGATTGTCCAGGCTATTACTCGCAAGTGATTAGATATAACTATCAGCGATAGCCCGTCTGTGTCCGTTGGTGTGGAAACAACATAGGCATGAGCCAATTCACAAACCGAGTTGTGGTGCATCTTTTTCAGATACAGACGCAAAACAGGAAGCTGCAGGCTGGGTGAATAATGGAGATGTATCCTCTCGCTCTAAACACCATAGCAATATCTTGTCTCAGCGCAAAGCCCTCCATCACAGCAGACAACATTAGCAGCAGCGGTGACTGATGTATTTATTTTTTTTGTCCCCAACACTTGCAAACACAACGTGGGCTAATGGGTCTCTGGACACGACATCACAGTTATGTGTCAGTTTGCGGCTGATGCAAAGGATGATGTGAAATCCAATGTTTAAATTAGACGTCAAGCCACCCACGAAAATTTATTAAATCTGTTTTTGTTCAATTACTTTTACAGTTTGATGTCTTAATATGCAAAATCAGATGTGGTCTGCCAGTCTCAATATAAAAAACACGCTTCTTTCAGGCATCGCTTTTCTCCGTTCCTTAGTCCTGATGCTCCTGCTTTAATCAAAATCTGTGACGTGCTTCAGAAGCAGAAGTTCAAACTCCACCCTACTAAATGTATGCTGTATATGTGCACCTTTATTTTATTGACTGGTACAAATCAGTTGGAGGGAGAACAAATTATAGTGATGATTATGATTCCATCAAGCGCACTCAGCTTACATAGCAACTTCAAATAGCAGCACATCAAACAACTATTGGTTTACCTTTTCTCCTCTCTGTGCCCAGAACGCCTCGCCCAGTTGGATATTATATTTAAAGCTTCCAGTGTCCTGGTTTCATTGTCCACTTAGAGAAGGATATATTGATCACAGTCAACCCACTAGCTTCATTGTGCAAAGAATCTGATTTACAGACCTTTCCTATGACTGCAATGCACAAAGGTATCGCTATATCTCGCATTTCAGTATAGAACTATGTTCATATACAAGACATGTTTGTTAAAAACGGACACATTTCCCTTTGAATTTTAAAAGCAGTCATGAATTCACACGTTTTTGGAAAGTTCTCTTTACACATTTATCCCAACAACGGTTAAAAACACAGTAGTATGTATATTCAGACAGTAGTTGGCAGTGTAACCTTTCAATTTTCAAAGCCACGGAGTAAGTGCAGAAAAGTAATGCAGGAAATCTACATAGGAGAAGCATTAATAAAGCAGAGAGTGAAACACAAATAAAAGATGTCTGGCAGGCTTGGAATAGGCATGCGCGATGAATGGCTGCCTCGTGTCAGCGTAGCAGTTTGCAGGATTCTAGCACCGCTTCAGAAAGAGGTTGCACCGAGTTACATTTCTACCTAGAAATGAATCATTACTCTTCTTGGTGATGAAAAATGTGTCTTGGTCCCCTGAAGAACACAGAATCCTTCTGCTTATTTCCATGCTCTTTGGGACTGTAATACAGTAATAGGGGTATGAATGAGGCCATTTTTGCCCAATCTAAATGGGGTTATGAATTCAGATGTCATCATAAATGTCCCTTCTTTTATTCTCAACCCCATCGCTTCTTACTCCAACCACTATACCCAAACTATCCCACTCTCCCGCCTCCAGTCTCCCAGAATGTAATCCCTCTGCTTGTCCCCTCAAGCCAGAGTGCTGCCCGTGTCTGCCTGACCAACTCCCCACTCCTTGCTCAGCCTCCCCTTCCATCCTTCCGTCTTGCAGCATCCCTGCAACCCCCAAGGCCTGGCAAAGGATTTGTGCTCTGACTGAAAGGAGAATCTATTTCCCATCTCTGCAGCCTTAGCTAGTTATCATACCCAGGAAACCTGCTGACGCTCTGGAGTGGTGCCTTGAGGAGAAGTTTAAGCAAGAATCCATATTTAAACAACTAAACAACACACATTTAAATAATTGTCGAGCCTCAGCGACCTCCGATTATATTTTAAGAATGCACCAATGAAATATGTAATTTGTCTGCGCCAGCCTGGTACTTATAAATATCATGTAGACGAAAGCACAATTATCTTGCATGTTGAAGCAGTTCAGCACTGGGATTTAATGTTAAGTATGAATTAACTACGGTCTATTTCCATAGAATGTATCCCGGCAACCTCAGAACTGGAATCAGAACAATCTATGTATGTAAATATATGAATAACAATGAAGTCTACTCTTAATTGTACAGTTTCTGCACAACATATAGTTTAGAAGAGGTGCACATTTGAAAGTATAATTAAAACCACACATTAATTACACTTGCATTCACTTTTACAACACAAGCATTCACATCCCACACAGACATAATTTTGTTGTGTAAAAATATAAATAAGTTCTGTCAAAGATATCTTATGAGCTTTTTGGATTTCTTGGCTAAGATATGCCCTTTTTTTATTTCTGCAAGGGGAAATTCCATTATACTTCATGTCTAAATTATTGATGCATTGTGATGTAGGCGGGGAACTCAAATAATGGTTATAATGGTTAGGGTTATAATCATTACATAGAAGGCAGAAGAAGGGATGCCTCAGTGCAGAGAGAAATGCAACTGGTTGAAATGATGGGAAAATGAACAGGTTTCTGGAAACGTTCGCGAACACTAACATCATTATGGCCTCAGCGCTGATAGCACTTACCTAAGCTCTAAAAGCATTTCTCAATATCTAATGTATGTGGACTAAAAGGCTGATGCTTCAAATGATTTTTGAGCGAGGGCTTGTTTGCCAGAAAGGTGGTCGAATGGTGAAAAGCACAGGACTGTGGTATTGATCTGGCCTGGCTGGTGCAGCAGAGGCAGGCCTGTTCTGCTGTATCAGTGCTTTCCCGACTTTTACGAGGGGCGATCACGTGTGGGAGTGGGGGGTGGGGGTGTTTCTGCATTTGCTCTGAAAGGAGTCATCTTTCTGTTGTGGATCGGTGGTAAGTATCCATTAGTAAACTGATCTTTGGAGGAGGACATTTAATGGTCTCCTAACTGTATTTACAAGCCATTCAATTTGATAAAGGGTGTGATGTTGAATCATTTATTGTACCGCTACGCTCCACTTCAAGATATCAAATTTAAGATTTTGTCTGTGTTTTCACTCATTCATTTATTCTTCTCGTGCGTATATCAGATCTCATCAGAATATAATATAGTGAAAGGAGATCTGCTAATGTATTCCAAATGCTGCTGACTGCCACAAGCTATAGTTCCACCATTGAGTTTTTTGTTATTGTTAGTCTTATTTAGATTAGGATTCCTCTTATGCAGAGACATTGTCCAGCTTTCCACACAGTTAAACATCAAAAGCTGTGGAAAAAGGGAAATATTCAAATATGGAGAAAGGAAAGGAGCAAGCTGCGGCGACTGATTAGTGCACCAATCATTGCCATTGTCTGGCAGCGCTAGATTCGGAAAATGAAAATTTTGTCTGACTCATAATAACACATTGAATGTTCTCAATCTGCATGACTCCCTCTGACTCCTGTTTGTATTGTATGCTTCGATAGCCACACAGTCGTATACATATTCCACGTGCATGAGAGTTTCGTTCTGTATCTACGTACAGACGCCGTTTCTATCTGACTGCGTGCTCCGGGTGTAATTGTTAAAGTGACGTGGCATTGCTGTTTGCTCCATACTCTGAGCTGCGTCCATCTGGAGTTCCTGATAGGATAAACCATTAATAAAAACATGTCTTTACATTTTCTGCCCTGGATCTGTAAAAAACTATTTAGACTTCAGCGAGAGTTGTATGTTACCATAAGAATTAAAAATAGGAGTTTTTTTTTTTTTTTTATGCAGCAGAGTCTCAATCCTCTTATTCATTGTGGACTGTACACAAATGCAAATTAATTATTTCTTACAAATACAGAACAGTATCATACAGCGTATTTTAACACAGAACCCATATTCATGTTTCATTGTGTGATTTATTATGCAATATTTAATATTTTTTTTGTCTCAATTTAAGCAATTTCTGCATAATTTGTCAGCTCTTATTATTGAGGTCCATAACCTCTCTCTCTGGCGATATGTTTCTACCTTATATAATCTTCAGCATAATAAGACGGCAAATGACTATTTAATATTTAAGAGTGTTTAATATTTAATACTATTTTCTGACTTTTGAAGAGTGAACTTTATGAGACCAGTGAAATCCATACAGTAGTTTTAAATATGGGGACTTTGAACAGTTGCACAAACCTGCAGAATGTCTCTATGGCACAGTTAAACAAAAACGGAACGCCCCGCCGTGCTGAAGATGTGGATTTGTTGCCTCTCTGTTTTTTTAGCACCCCCACCGGCGAGTGACCTTCTCCACCACCACCAACCCTGTGCAGGACCTGCAGGATGCCTCACAGCACAGCTACTATGACAGCGGCTTGGAGGAATCCGAGACTCCCAGCAGCAAGTCATCGTCTGGTCCTCGCATCGGGCCGCTGACCCTGCCGGAGGACCACTACGAAAGAACCACTCCAGATGGCAGCATTGGAGAAACCGAGCACCCTGAAAACGGTACGGTGACAAGCCCCTCAGTTCTGTTGTGTTCTCTATGAATATGCATTTAAATGTAAATGCCGCTAATACAGTCTCTTAGTGAGTGTGGTGGTGCCGGCAGAGGAATTTTGGGGAGATTTGTTTTTGCCATTTTACAGTTGATATGTTGTGGCAGCCGAGATGTTGACGTGCTGTGTTTGCTGATGACTGTGTGAGATGTTATTGGTTTTTAAGCAGATCTGTGCTGTGTGTGTGTGCGTGCATGTGGCATCAGCAGGTCTTCTGTCAGGCATTCTAAATGACCCTCTCTTACAAGTGTGCTAATTAAAAAGCCCAAACTAATGGAGCATTTGCCCTCTAAATAAATCTGAGCCATGACATCTGTGCAGACATCGCTGTGTTTACAGAAAACATCTCCTTGGTGCACTGGGCCCATGTTGCACTGCAGCTTAGGTGTGCAGGAACCATAATTTCTAGGCACAGTAATCAATCCAAGGCCAGAACACTCGTGGTCTCAGCATAAAAAAAAAAGTCAAGGATGTGGCTGCTTTCCTCTGAACTGTGCATTTTAGAGTACTTTTTTACTCTCCTAAGGTTCCAAACATCAGCCAATCCTTGTCTTCTAAGACGCTTAAGGAGATTTCCATGGTGCATTTACAGTGACAATTTGCTGTTCACCTACAACCTTAGTGTTATACTTGCATATCATTGCCGCACCATTACATACAGATGAACGTTATGTCAATGGAACTGACAAATGTTGCAGAATGAAAGACGAAAATGTCTCACTGTCACGACCTACCAAAATTCAGATGACATGCTTCTATTTTTAGAATAGCTGTCTTAATGTTGTGATGCATTGCATCCTATGAATGAATACTGTGTCAGTAGTGAGTATATTCTTCTCCGTCGCCTTTTTTTTTGGTTCATTTTAGTTAATGACATCATAATCTAAGGATCAAAGGCGTGCAGAAAAGATTTGTGATATTATCTGAAAATCATGCCAATGATGCAGTTCAGTACTGCGGTTCCCTACGGCCCTATAGCAGTAAGTTACTAGAGTACATAGTATCTCATTTAGTGAATCGATTTGTTCATTTTCTATGCAACCACCCAAGAGCCAACAGCTGACTATTTCCATTTGCTCTCTGCACTCAGGATTTGTAATAGATGTAATATCTGTTTTTTTCCCCCTTTTTCTATTGTTGTGACTTTTCATTGTGCATTTTTTTGGCATCCGCAGAAAACAGGTTTTGTCAGACAGCGTGCTCTTTGTTGTCAGTAGTGGGAGAGCAAGATTGTTAGAGGAGATGGATCTGTTAAAGACTGAAAAGATGGCACAAGATGGCAAATATGTTAGATTGTGACAGGGAGAGCGGGGACTGAGACTCTCTGACAAGGAAGCAAAGCCCATAGGAAGAGCGCATAGGACAGGGAGATGTGAAGATGAACCGCTAACCAAGGATAGACCTAATTAAAATGTGATTTCCACCTTCAGGGAGGTAACAAAGAGCCCACACAAAATGAAGGATTAGATGGAAAAATCAAAGAAGACAGAGGAATTCCTTGCCGGCTGCACCTGAACGGTGACTTGAAATCTTTTTTTAAAGCCTTTGAGTGACAGTGTGACGGGTTGTTCTGGTGCGGGGCTTTATTCATTGTGGTAAAGATGACTGACAGGCAAAAAAAAAATGGGAGGTGAGCATCATGTGTCACTCTATTTAAGTTGGATAAAACAGAATATATGATCCCCAGACTGTCAGCCGCAGCATGAGTGGGCCTTGAATATATTGACAGGGATATGCGTTTTGTCATACGAATTGAACTTTGACAGTTGCATATCTGCCTTTTGAATGAATGACAGTGACATCAATTCTGTTGTTGTAATGAAATCAGCCAAACCTTTACTGCATCGGACGGTGTCATGAACAAGATCACAAGACACTTATGGCGCTGTACGTGAGGTTCCAAC
Organism: Brachionichthys hirsutus; assembly: GCF_040956055.1. Taxonomy (NCBI): domain Eukaryota; kingdom Metazoa; phylum Chordata; class Actinopteri; order Lophiiformes; family Brachionichthyidae; genus Brachionichthys; species Brachionichthys hirsutus. The sequence goes on along the minus strand of NW_027180778.1, from coordinate 22,063 downwards.
TCACCCCAACCCGGAAGAGGCGATCTGCTGGTTTAGACAGGCAGTTTTGGTGCAGCGTCGGAAGCAATGCAGGAATCGTATTTCGCCATTGTCGAGAAAGGAGTGCTGAGCACATTCGGAAAGGTTTTTAATTTACCTGGCGACCTACGTTCGAACCTTCAACCATGGTTGCGACTTCTGGGAAGTGCCCGAAATAATTATATTTTGGATACAAACTGTTTTTGTGTGTGCACCTGCATTCATACTGCACAAAACCAACCCATCAATCTTAATCATTTTGATTGCAGTGCTATTGTACAAGAAAGACTCTCATCATAATCACTTAGCTCCATCATTTCTTAACAGCTCACTAGTTACTACCCTGTAACTTAATTTTTTGTTTGTCAGAGGACGTTAATCGGTCTTCTTAGAAGTGGTTCAGCCTGAATGATGAGTTTGTTTTTACTATTAAAGCTGTGGGGGAGGGCAAGTGCAGAAATTGCTGAGTCATGGTAACATTGCCGTACGTCTGAAATTGAACATGCTGCTATTTTGACCTTGCGACTGCGTAACAGCTGCGCTCCGACTGTCTGGCACTCCTGTCATAATGAGCCCTTTTTGAAAGCTTAAACTGTTCAGAACGTGTAAGTACGAATACGAGTATTTACGAAACATGGCCAACATGCCAGCTTTTTTTTTCAGAAGCAATTTTCCATCTTTATCAAACAAAGCCCTTCACTGTGCCCTAATTTAACTCTGGAGCCATTCAACACATGCATATCCATCACATCCAGTTCAAATGAGATGATAATCGCTGTTCTACGGATCGGTGGCGAGGCCTTTTGGCTTTGATATGAGGGTTAGCGCTGATAGGACACCGGTGGATTGAAGGCTCACACACACGCACACACGCACACATACACACACTATTCAAACGACAGACAGAGGAATTTTGATGTTGCCGGTTTCCCAGCATGGGGTCTTACCGTATCTTTCTCTGTGCAGACTCACAACCATATGGTCTATTGAGAAGTGTGAGATAAAATGGAATAAATGGCATTTGCATGAGGTTCTTTAGTAATGCGGTCTGATTTCCCTGCCTTAGATCTCTCAGATCATGCATGTAGCATTGTATTTTTTTTTTTAATTTCCTTTTTGAACTCCCGTCAGAGATTTCCCTCTGCTTTCACTACTTGCCATATCCGTATCATTCAGCGTACCAGTGATTTGGCCATTGCTGCGTCAATGTAACTGCCCGGTTTGTGTGTAAACCAGAGCAAGGGGAACATTCTAAACAAAACAAAAATATATTGAGGAAAATGGTGTGCAGATAGAGAGATGGGACGTCAGCCTAATGGGGCTTGTTTTTTTTTTCCCCCGTGCCAGCTTGGGCCCCTGCCCAGGTGCCAGTATAGCGTGCTGATGCAGAGAAATGGATTTTCTCAGTCAGATGTCATTGTGTCTTGTCAGACTCCCTGCCTGATAGAAGTATTGAGTGGCGTGAGATCATGCAAGCCTGAACTGGTATAGTGGCCTGTGTCAGCCACTGCTGCAGCTGCCACCACCCAAGAAGGGACAGGTCAACAGGGGGAGTTGGCATTTTTCTGGAAGCCTCTGTATTAGAAAAAACATCCTTACAAGTGGTCCCCTGAGGCAAGTTGTCAGAAGTAATACGCTTATAATCCCAAGCGCATTCTCACACAGGCATTATGCTATGCTCACATTAGCTGCCGCTGTTCATTGTCCCTCAATTGTTTATAATTTCATTTTGGAGCAAATAGGTCACTGGAAGAGCCTAACTGGAGCAGAATTAAACTCTGTAACCCGGATTAGTCTTTGGTACCACTGACAACAGTTAACTGTAGCCCTTTGCAAATGGCTTTATGGGACAATGCATGCTGAATCCAAAGAGGAATTGATGGTGTGTCACAGCTTCAAATGTGTCTGGATTTCCCTTCATCCAATTAGAATTTGAAAATGTTCTTTTGCTCATGTAGTCACTAACAATAAGACCTGCACACACTCATCCCATGCTTTAATGACACACATTATATAGTGTGTGTCAAATGGCTGCAGGCAGGCCAGACCTTTGAACAGGAAGAGAAAGGACATGTATCATAGCTCAGACCATTAACTGCAGCAATGGAAGGAATTGGCTTATTTTCTTTTGGGCATATTATTATGCTCCAGAGATTGCAGGCACATGTGAATTCCAGATTGAAAGAGAAGTCCCATTGTCTCAGAAAATCTACTGCTTGCATTCATTTTTAACGCAACCTTCTTTTGCACATAGAAGTGATTTCTTTGAAGCTTCATCATTGTGTCCAGCTGTCTAGAAGACATTGGTAAGATCAGTGATTATGCAATGTTTTATCAGAGCTGGGGTCTGGTCTTATTAAGTATGATATTAGGGATGGCAAATTACTGCGTTAATTGTGATTAATCAATTGCAGTCATATTTAGTTGTGTTGTTTAATCGCGTTAATCTAATTTTTAATCTCTAACTTGACTGTGTCTGTATTGCCTTTTTATAAAAGCCGTTTTTATGCGTTGGGCTTTTTTGTGCTTGAGTTGTTGGGGGTGGAATAGTCTTTCTAATTATTTGGAGATTGAGAACAGAACACAGCAATAATCCCCCTGGTGGTGGGAAATAAATGTTGCAGACAGCACTTAGGACTAGTCGCAAATACAGCAGAATGTAAATGTAAATCTGTTCAAGTCTGTTGAAAACAATAAATTACTTTATAAAGCTACTTTTTTTGTTATAAATCAATCTTTTGATCTGCCACAATAATGGAATGAATTTAAATTCAAATAAATATCTTGAATTATGCACAGAAAGAAGCACATATAAGTGCACATTAGGTTCCATAAATAGAGCTTTTAACACCAGGCTGCCACAGAAAAAAAATACCCGGTTTTATCACTAAGCTTGTAAAATGAATGAGTGAGCCGGTATGCCTAAGCCAGCATCCCTAAGCTTTAGATGTCCTCGTGTATTACACTAACAAAAGTGGATGCTTCTCAGTAGTTAGGCAAAAATTGGATAGCATGCTGCCTACACTTCCCACACTTCTGGGCAACAGCATGCTGAAGCATCACTTTGGAGGTGGAGGTGTGTGTATATACACAAGCTTTGGAAGTTTGTAAAGACATGGAGAAAAAAAAAATCTTTATTACCCCGCTGTAATTCAGGGCTGTAAGAGATGCTCCTTTTAGCTGAGTGTCCACTGGCAGGTCCATGGGACCCAGAGTTGCAGAAATAGAAAGTGGTGGTGGAGCTCTGTTGCTCTCAGTGGTGCTTACCCAGTCTCACGCCTGATGTGATGCGCAGACCAGGTAGAGTGTTGTGCATTGGGGAGGGGATGCTGGCTTGGGGACAAATGCTCTTCAACCTTTGCCATTCCAGGCAGCCCTGGCTGGCATCAAGAGAAAGGCCCTTGGGGTCGCCCCTCCATCATGGTATGATGAGGACAGAGAGCTGCTGAACCTCGCTCTAACGAGTGTCCTGCCCTTCATTGATGGATAACACTTGAGACTGGAATTGAACTGTATGTGTCTTACATGCATTCCATATTTCCTTTTGAGGTACGGAGGAAAGAAATCACTTCCCCATTATGCATTGACACTGTCAGTTCAAGAGATCTCAGAATGCACTCGACTTTACACATTCAAATAGGACGATATTCAGCAGAGGTGATTATTTTCTATTCTACAATCTTCCATGAGTGTAAAGTACATTTTTTTACATTTCAGTCTTTTAACAAATGGAAATATCCTCTTGCCGATTGGATCAATTCCTAATTTTGCAATTTTATGTTAACATGGTGTATCATGCATTCATTGGCCTACATGGCTTAAGCTAACAAGAACCTCATGACTAAATATAGTACAATCTTATGCCTTCCAAATGGCTTAACTAACATTTTGCTGGCCTATTTCAGAAACAATCTGAATGCCCTTACTAGTTTTTTTTTATTATGATTCAATCTTAATGCCTGCTTCACTAGAGCCAATTTTTTTTTATATATATACTGACTTTCAAAGCGTACTTTAAAACTTCTTTTCTGGCAAACGCTCTCCCTAAATACTCTTGTTTTCCAGCCAAAAGTGAAGTAATTCAGACAGAATTGTGCATGACGGTGTATCTTGTTTCGGTGATGGATTGCTGCAGCATCTCATGTGTAATTAGAGAGCCTATTTGGGTTTATTGGAAACCTGTAACAGATATGAACCACCAAAGGCGTATTTAACCTAAAGCAGTCGTGTTGCAATTTTTACACTGGTTTCACAGGTTTAATTGACTTTTTAATTTGGGTTAAAAGATACAGTTGCATTTGATTTTTTTTTAATGAGCATTAGCTGTTTTGCACAGTATATGAACTATGCTTCAGACTGGATTTTCAGACGGCTGTCTCAATCTAAAGTAGCTTTCTGCCTGTGTGTAATCTCCTTTTCTGGCTCACCATGGCAGAACTCAGCATTTATGTTCAAGTAATGTTGAAATATCCCAGGGCACATCTTCATGTGGGAGATGTATGAAACCTCTAGAAAAAAACATATATATTTTTGCAATATTCATGCAGCATTTTTCTTCGCTTGCCCTATGGGTAGCTCCCTCTCCGATGATCTTGATGTAAAGGCCCGACACTTGTCACTCATCTTGATGAGCAGTCAACTTTGCAACAGTTTCAAGCCAGGAGATGAGGCACCCATCAAACAGCCACCACAGGGACTGAAAAACAGATGGTGAGTGGAGCCTCTTAAAAAAAAAAAAAGCAACAGCGATACTTACTCCCAATGTGCATTTTTGTATCTTTTTTTTCCATCATCGTTTTGATTTCCTGCTCTTTAAATTACTGAATCATTCACACTTGAAAATCCCATCCTAGCTCTCACCTCGTTTTTGAAACAAAAGCCAAGTGAATATGAAAACATTTTCATTAATAATACCATGCCATTCACACTCAAGGTCACACACAGACCTAGACTTTGCTGCCTGACCCAGTTTACCCATCAGTTGATTAAATTTTAATTTCATTATCTCACAATGTAGTACATGCCCTGTTCATTTATGTTATATTAATGTGATAAAACATTTATGGTGCTACTTTAAGGCCCCTCTAATTCATACAGCTGCACTAAAGTGGAGGTATGGGCTACATTAAATGAACCAAAATATGTATTCCAGGGTCTCCTGCACATTTAATTTCACATATTATCTCATATATATGGTCAACACAGGTGTTAAAGGTTAATATATTTAATGTAGTTATTTTAGACTTATTTCAACATTATCAGAAATGAAGTTTGTGAATGCCACTCTTCCTTAATTCATATTAATTTGCTCCCATTTACTTGTGATACACATTGTGGCCAACCCATTTTAGCACAAATTGAGTTTTTTCCAGCAACGGTCGGCATCAGTATCCTTGGACACAAACTTTTATTTTATTTTTTTGATGTTTTCATTTCCCTTAATCAAAGCTGGTCAGAAGAGCAATCATCTGACAGTGAAAATACGGATAAAGCAGCATTTAGGAAATTGCTGCTGTTGCCTCTCTGCTCCACAAAAGGCAATTTTCATATTTCATCATGTCATAAATTTGATTTGTCCTTTTCCAAATTCATAGCCCTACTGTTCTGGGCATTGTGGGAGCAGAGCTTTCCATCTGACTGGGTTAGTATGCTGACTTTCCTGGTGAATTTCTAGTCATGCAGCAACTCTCTATCTACGGTAAATGGTCAAATAAAGCTTTGTCTCTCCAGGGCCGTTATTTAGTCGCTGCGTTGACTGCTGACATGATTCTAAAGATTGGATTTTGTGAGATTATGTTGATGTTTGTCCCTACTTTTGAATGCCGCTGCACCATCCAAATCTGTGTGCATTACATTGTATCACCTTTATCTATTTATCACTTGTGCTGATATTTGCATTTTTACCTGGACTGCATCCAGACTGCATTAGTACTCTGTTTCAGCCTGAAGCAGATCATTTGGTTTCTGGTTTGAGGATATGATTAAATGATAAAAGTGTTATTGCAGCAACCGCAGCCATCGACAAGGCTGCGGAGATGTGCAGAATATGTCACTATAAATTTTATTTCAGAGCTGTTTTCCTCAATGGCTGTCTTCTACCTTGACTGTGCAGGTGTCTGCTAATTAAAGACTAATGCTATCTTTCTCAAGTTAAGGGATCACGGAGATCAAAGGCAAAATTAGAAAAGAGATAACATCTTGATCGAAAGGGGAGGTAAAACAGCAAATGGATCATGGAAGACATCCTTTTTTCATGTCAATAAGATCAATGAGTGAAAGATAGTGAGCATGAAAGTGATGCATATGAATTAGCCTCAGGAGCTAATCCTCGGAGGGAAATAATTCCCTCTTTGACAATTAGAGCTGAAGATCACATAAGGAAGACTGATTTTTGCATTTATATATGAAAATTAAATTGCAGTTGCAGCCGCATTAAGCAGTGTTTTTTTTTTTTTTCCCATTTCTTACCTTATCCATATGAAAGCAACAATGGTTTTCTGATGAAGGGAAGTGAGATTTGTAATAGGTTGAATGGGCACTGTTAAAAGACGTGGACAAATAAAGTAAAAACAAAGCAATAACACATTGAAAGAGGTGGAAAAAGCCTGAGTGCTTCCATATACGTTCCGTTAAAGGAACACTGTACACTGAATGTTTTCTTTGAAATGAATTATCGTCTATCTGCTGATATGAGACCATGGAGAGCTGCCATGGTGAGAGAAAGAGCCATAGAGTGCAAATGTGAATGCTCAAAGCAGCAAAATAAAAAAGGTTCAAAGGCAAGTGACCAAGAAAGCGGCATTCAGACAAGAGGAAGAGTGAGCGTGTCGGAGTGAGACAGGAATAGATAAGTGACTCTTCTTGTAAATGTCACGCAGTAATCAGAGAAGGATTGGATGATAAAAAGGTCTGATAATTATCATGACAATATTACCTGTTAAAGCAGTTCACAAAAAGGTGACTTTTCTCAGCACCATTGTGTCTTTCGGTCTCTATACTGTCTCTCTTATGGTGTTTATTCCCCTCACTAATTTACACCAGACCGTTTTCTGTTTCCTGTTTACAATACCATTCACAGCAGATCAGAGTCAAGCGGAGTCAGTCGAGTAGTTCAGCGAGAAATGTACTCTTTACACTAGCATTAACCAAACCATTAGTCAAACTGATTAATACCCTGCCTTCTTCATCCTTGACCTTGCGTATAATTAATAACAGAGCTATGCTTTGTGGCAAAATAAGTTTTAAAAAAATACATACAGAATCAGCCAATTGAGTGTCTAGTCACAATGTTCTGTGCACCACAAGGCTTTAGTCCATTTTCCTTCAGCCTACCTAATAATAATACACAGAAATCCGAAAAGCAAATGTGAGGTTTTTTATTTCAGGAATGACGGAATCATGGAGAAAGAGGAGACGAGTGTTTCAAAAGGTACTGGAGGAAATAGGTTATCATATTGCACATGTACGATATGATTATAACATCGAATCAGTTCTTAAGTAAACCCATCCATCCACCCATTTCCACTTTTCCTCTTTGCATGTCACGAGAGTCCCTGGAGCCTATCTCAGCTTGCTATGGGCGAGAGGCCGGGTACACCTCGGACGTGTCGCCACCGCACAGATTCAGACAACCATTTGTGCACATACAGTCAATCGACCTAAATTGCATGGTTTTGGAGGTGGGAGGAAACCAGAGAACCCAGAGAAAACCCATGCGTAGAACACACAAACGAATACAAATATACGAACCCAGTACGTTCTTTCTGTGAGGCTACAGCGCTAACCCGAGACAGAGCAAATGTTTAAATGATTATTGGCATTATTAAACTTATATATCATTACCCTACATATGGTAGGCAAGTAATAAAGTCCATGCATGTTGTGCTTAACATTATTAGTATTATACTAAACATATAAATAAGTTATTTCTTTGTAAAAGGTCGTGTTTTAATCCTAACCATCATCTACATAACTCTGGAGCAACCAGCATTACGGATTTAAATGAACACTATTAATAAAATACCTGCTCTGGCCTAAAGAACAAATGCAAATTTATAAATTTAGGCACTGAAGTCTGACTAATGCATCTCAAACACAACTTACACATGGTCCTCTGAGTCCCCAAAGCTCTCTTTCTCTGCATGAATACGAGATTGAATCCAGCATATCGAGTAATCATGTTTATTATCCAAACTGACTGCTCTTATAAAAGATTTAGACAAAACGGGGAGACCATCTTTTTTCCTTCCCATGTCTACTCGGGCAACTGTGGGAATTTGGTCAATAATGTTTTGCCTTAATGTAAATGGATAAGAAGATTATCAGGAGACCTTGTCTTCAATTTGTGTTACCTTGTTGAAACATTTATTGACCGTGGTGCTGTTTCAACCAAGTCAGTGGCAAAATAGCCTGGAAACTTATGGAAGTGGGCCTTTGATGGCTGTATAATAAGCAGAGACCTGAGTGGCTTATGTTTGCAATAAATTATTTATTTGTGTTTTTACCATTGACAACTGCTGCAAATCAATATTATGTTATTCAGAATGCAATTTCCAGTCAGTAATTGGCTGCGGAGGCAAATATATTGTTGGAGGCTCGCTCCCTTTAGAAGGATTTCACAAACAACCTCTGCGCACCAGCAAACAAGCAATTATATAACTTACAAAAGCGACATTACAGCATCGTTTAGATGTCTCCTCCCTTGATGTTTCGGGTCTGCTTTATCTGAAGATGCCCCGCGTGTGACACAGCCTGACAACACCTTAGTACTGTTTGACATTTCGCACTGTATATCAATTCCTCGATTGGCGCGCTAAGGCTTTGTCAAACGCAGCGATATGAAAGGCAGTCTTCAAATAAAGGAACTCTTAGACAAAATGGTGGCTAAGGGGAGAACTGACAGGAAATGTACCACTGAACCATCCGCCACGTCTTTTCCTGACGTGCCTCCCGCTGACACGTCCACTCATCAAGCCTCTGTCAGTGAGGAGACGGAGCCGAGAACTCAGGCCTCGCTGAATCTTTCACTTTGACATGTGCGCCTCAGACTTCAATGCCGCCGCACGTCGTTGCATCACCTTGTGTAAACCATTTGACAGAGAAGCAAACCATTTGATTTCACTAAATCATCCTTCCACTATAGGGTTTGGTTGTGTTCACTAACTTGTTTCCTCCGTCTGAGCCTGTCCTGCACATCTTAGCAACATTGGTTGAAACATTATGTTGACTAAAATGAGGGATTCCTTTGGGTTTCGACGGTGTCGGTAACATTTGGGATGCTGCACACAGCTTAAATGACAAAGGTTCAGCGGTTTTAGACACAGTTTAATCATTTACATGTACTTTTCAACGGAGGCATAGATGTTTTGGTGCTATGTAAAGTAACGCTCTCGCGAGAAAATGAAACAAAGGCATGCTGTTGTGAGTCCTGAGGAGTAAATGCATACCTGCCATCTACAGGAAGACACCATTGTGTTGCAGCAGCATGGATGTGCATCACCCATACACCCCCTTTCCTTCTGCCTTCTTTATATTCTATATTATTCTGATTGTGGGATGCAATCTCGTGCGTCTGACGTTCAAAACGCTACCATTGTTATTTTGTATTCCATTACAATGAGCAAGGAACACGTGCGTGTCAAACATTATGTTTGTGCACAAACATAATGTTTTCCAGCAAGTTTTCCTCTCTTAAAAAAAATGCAACCCTCCGGAGAAAAACAATACTGTTTTTAGTAGCTTCTGCTTACGGGGAGAAACTGTTCAGAGCACCTGAATAACAAGACATGTCATCGCAAAAGAAATACAAAACCCTGTTTTTGTGTTTTCTTTTTCACGGGGTATGACAATCAGAGTATATTCACACCCAGTTATTATACTTATAACCAGCACCAGGTGCCGTCTTCTCACGTCTGAAGTATTTCCGTATTTTTTTTTTTGTCTTTTTTTTTTTTGAGGGGGGGAATAGTTTAGTCATACGCCACATAAATTGTTTACAGGCACCACACATATACCATTAATATCACTCACACACACACTCTCAAACAATATAGTAGCTGTTTTCCCCCCACCATCCCTCTCTGAGCTGTGGGACTCTCATATTTGTTCGCCATCGATCATAGCGGTGCGGCACACACGCTGGAAAGCAGCCGGTGGGTAGAGGCAGCATTTGCAATCAAACAGAGAGGAGCAGTGTGAAATCTCAGGAAGAGGCAGCTTCCCCCATGCCCGTGGGCAGGGGATCAGACAATGAGGAAGCCTGCCTCAGACGCCGGACACCTCCCACTGGCACCCTGATGCAAGCAGCATGCAAACCCACCCCTCACATGCATCTGTCAGCCGGGAGGTTAAGCTGTGCGTGTGCCCCCACTTTGTAGCTGCACTGTGGAGTGTATGTCGCTACTTCGATGGAGGTGGCGGCGGAGGTCGAGAAGGCTCACAAGTCGCTCATGTGAGAGCGTAGGTGGAAATTATGTTTTCTCTCTTTTTTTTTTTTTCATGAAATTGCTTTAAGCAAGCCGATGGGAGTGACCCAGTATAGAGAAGGAAAGCCAAAGGTGCAAGTTATCTCTGAGTCAAGTGGGAAAGACTTCTGTTCAGAAAGCAAGACATGTCATTGCTGTTCAAAATTAAATCGGAAGCTCTAAATTCTCTTGCAGCCTCTGGCATAATAGTGCTGTGGTTGGCCCGTCTGTCCTCCTTTGTCCACCTTGGCTCTCCAACCATGACATACAAGACTATAAACTCTCAAGGGGTTTGTCAAAGACACTGAGCAGATTTATTTCTAGTAAAAGTGCTGGAGAAAACAGGGTTGACCCGATAGAAAACTACAAATTTCCTGCCAAGCCCTTTCCTGTGACTCCACCCCATCATCCTGTCCTTTTCAAATTTCAAACAACGATCATCTCAGTCAAATTTAGAAAGTGTGTTTTTGTGTACGGAGCACTGCTGTAGTGGGCACTACACAGCAGATGGCTAATAGCCACAGTGAATGCTACACAATAAAACATTTAATCATAAATATCGATTTTATTTTCTTCCTTTTCCTCGAGATATTTTTGAGCACAACAGAAAGGCCAGTGATGATACTGATAACACTCAGGCAACCACACAATGAGCAGTTTACCATTATTATTACATGTTGAAAATGTGTTTTGAGCTGACATGTGAGTGGAAATGACATGCTCTTCAGAATGCTAATGACAGCGTTTAGGAACAAGCGTGACAGGCTGTGGTTGAATATAGACCTCGACTTCATTCAAGAACAGACAAGGTGTCAAAGTGACTTAAAATAAATGCATTTAAAATTTAGAAGAAACACCAGCATTCAAGGTAATGTCATCATCTCGCCATAACATGTGACTTGACACAAGCTAGATGATGCGTTCAGATGTCATTTCTGATTTTATGGCTCTTGATGATGATAAGTGTGGTTTCAAATGTGCTTTAATTCTCTCACTTTCTTCACTGGTGCACAGTGTTGTTTTATTAAACAGTCGACCTTAAGTTAATTACTGGCCTGGGAGTTTTTGAGGACGTGGCAATCGGTTCACAGATAAATGATGCAGCTTTTTTTATGGCTGACTGAGATCTCTGTGCATGTATTCATAATATCGTTGCTCCTTCACAGGTTTGAGAGTAATGGTCATTTCTAATTCTTAAAGAAAATAATATGGCTAAATGTGGCAAATTGTTTTATAAAACCTAGGTAGATTAACTTTTTTTTTTCCTTGAGCACAGATTTTTTAGATATGGAGCCATTCCACATTTTATACAGATGCCTGGTGTGGCATAAACCTCCTGGAAGCTGAGCAGACGGTTAAATCAAGTGTGAAATCCTTTTGGAGTAGACGCCGACGCGACTTTGCTTGCGCTTGGGAGCATGCTCCTCAAACCTCTTCCCGACTCTCTCGCCGTGAACATCTCTTGCAGCGAGGGCCCATTTCACTGCAGTGATGCATGCAGACAACGCTCTCAGTGGCGCAGAGAAAATGAACCTCAAATCATCATCATGCATGAGGCGGCGGACACGCACGCCTTTTCTCCCAAACCCCGTTTCTTCTCTCTAAATCAGGCATAAAAAATGTCGTTCGTTCATTTGAAAAGAATCACCGGCATGTAAACATGGACTAGCAAAACCAAAAAAAGGGAGAAGAGTATGTTGCTTTAGCATAATGACACAATTAAGTATGAAAAGGGCCGATCATTGCCGAAACATTTAGCTATTTAGCATTACTGGAACAATGAGATTAAAAGTAACAATAGCTTATGCTATTGATTGTTTCATAAACAATGGAACAATTGTTTATAGATTACACATGAGAAATGCATTTTTTACACCTAAAGAGATGGAGAACAAAACCCTTGTTTAGTCATTCCACTTGATCTCTTACTTTGGTTTTTGATTGATCGAAGCCTTGGTGGGCCAGATGCAGTATTTCCGGTCTCAGCATGGGATAATTATCTTGCCACTGGTAATGAATACAATACTGATGGTATGTCTCATTGGCTTAGCGTCAAACTAGCACTTTTACTATCAGCTGCGAAGCCTCGCTATGAGCCTCTAATTCGTGCAGCAACATCTTTCTGTCCTCGAGTGTTGCTCCGAGCTCTCCACATCCTCAATGAATACATTTGCTCTCTTTCACACTCTGTCCTATAGCCAGAAAGCAAGACAAGAGCATCAGTGACGGACTCGTTCTTTAATGGCATGGACAGCTATGAGGCATTACAGTAATGCATCTATCACAGCAATCAAAAGTTTACATGTGGGTGTCACCGCAGTGTCGTAGATCTTAGTTGCCTGCTCTGGCCTTAAAACACATTGATTTGGCTGTCCTGGGCACAGTCTGAAAAGATAACAAAGATAAATTGACTGGTGCTTCCATTAAATCCGGCCTGCACGTTTTCGCTTGTCAACAGGTGGGCCGCTTAACAAATGCGTTTGCTGCCAGCTGCACAATTCTGTGAAGCAAATGTGGCTTTGCAGAAACCCAATGTGCTCTTGAGCAATCGCTGAAGCAAACTTCTTTTGAAGCACTTGTGGTTTATACATTAAAATCAGGTCACTGGGTCATGGACCCATTTATTTAATTTGGGACTCTGAAAAGGAAATGAAAGATAATCAAGGGCAGAGAACTCATTTTAGCACTGCCAATCAATATCTGTTTCTACAATGGTTTTGCTCACAGGGACACAGCTATTCTCTTGGTAATCAAACACTGCATGTCTACGTGTCTGGAGGCATCTTTCTATATTTTCAACATTGTATATTTATTTTTGTGATGTTTAAATATGTTTGACTGAGAAAAACCAACAACAACATAAAGCCCTTTGAAGCAATAGGAAATCAGCACAATACCATTGAATGCTTAGTGATATATTAAAAGCATGTCAGACAAACGGCTGTTGGATACTTCTAAGTGACACAGACACAGCAAGCCATCTCCTGAGTGTATCACATCAAGGATTACACACACCTACACACACACACACAGTAGCGCTCATTGCACAGTGCATAGCAACAGCTACATAGCAACTGCTGCAGACTGCTTAGCAACAGCTGCAAAGACGTCAAGGGGGTGGGTGGGGGATGTTGGTTTCACGGGGTGTTTAAAATGACACAATTTCTGTTCAGAAATGCCTTTCAGACTTTTCTTTGACTGTTTGATGCTTTTAGTCTGCAGACCACATCTGTCAGTGTTGATTACAATTTCTGAATGCAAGTCTATTGAAAATAATTACAAAAATCTTATTTTTTAATCATTAGTAGTTGTGGTGAAAGTTAAACTCTTTGCAGAATCACCCAAATTATTCAAATCCAAAAGGTTGTTAAGTGATGGATTCAGATTACTTTCAAGCTCTCTGATGGTGCCTTTCGTTCACTCACACCCACAGATATCCGCTCCCTCCCTGACGTGGCGATGACCGGAAACTGCACAACTGAGTGCAGCGAACTGGGACATTCAGACGCCTGCTGGATGCCTGGGCATCCCTCCCCCGTGCGCAAGACCAGGAACCCTCCAAAACTCTCCACCTTTGTGCCTTACCAGGAGAGGGGGAGCCTGGGACGCCTGGCAAATGGGAGCGCTAGGCTGGGCGGCGAGGAGCACCGACCGCACCTTCCGCCCTCCCGTAGTGCCTATTCCAACAGCGGTCATGACGCCAGTCAGGACTGTCCCCTCGAGGAGATGCCCCTGAGCGTAGCCTCTGAGTTCCCTCCCACCTCCTCCCCTCCTGCCCACACTCCAAAAAGAGAAATTTACCTGTGAATGCATATCGGCATCCAATTGGTGCACTAGAGATACACCGAGTTCAGAAGGAGAAACAGGCTGTCCACATGTTAAAGCCAATGCCCATTTTGTAGTTAATAATAGGCTGTGACTCATTTAATCACTGGCATGAACACAAGCTTTTTGTCATCTTCTCCTTAAATTTTTTATTTATTAGCGTATTTATTACAAATTTCACAAAGCTAATTGGTGCACTCACTCATTTACTCGTGCAAAATATCGAATAATAAAATTAGAACTGACCAAAAGGGAGCACTGATGGAAATTGCTACTTTAGCAGTTGCTAAGTATCGTCGTAGTTAACAGAGTCACGTTCCGTGAAGTGACCTCTTGAATTTGAACGTTTGTGATCAGTGCTCTTGTGCCATCCATTGGCATATCTAAACAGACAGCCAGTCAGGCCCTATCAGAAGGCATAAAAACTTTTGACTATCAAATGAAATGGTCTGTCTTAATGTACAGTACTGTAAATACATATGAATGGTGTGTTCTACATATATTTTTGTCTGGCATAGGCTGAAAAAAAAAAAAGAATTCTAGCATATTTAAGCTTTTCATTTGCTGCTGCTGCTGTTTAGACTTGATTGAAACCATCTCCCAGTAGTGGAGCTAGATATTGTGGTAGGAATTGATCCAGTCCATACACTCATACACACACACATATACACCTTTACCCCTAATCCTGATAGAATGGCCTTTACCTCTGCTCCCCATTGAGCTCTGCCACTGGTGGAGAAAGCTGTGATGCAGCATTTAAAATGACATTGTGTTCCACTGACTCTCAGCGCTGTGACCTGTCGCTAAGTCAGGAAAACAGTTGACTTGGCCACCGTACCACAGAGTCACAATGACCAAATGCACATTCTTGACACATTCTGATTGGCTTGCGACGCATCCTGACACTGGAACCACTTCCACATATCTATTTTCTCGAGCTCTACTCTGTCCTGACAATCAGACAGGCTCCATGTGTATATCACATATAATCCTTACCCCTCAAGTTGTTTACATGGACGGGCACTTGAGCGAGGGGAACCACTACAAGAGGTTTAGCTCTTATGGAAATTAATGTCTGACGTAAACTATACATGAGAGCTCTACTTAGAGAGTGCTTTTTGTTTTAACGATCTCATGAGATATTCGTCTTCGGCACACACTGAATAGAATTAACAGACGATGGGGACCAGCGAGTCAATATCTGGATATCAAGAAATCCCTTGGTATTGTCAATAGCGTGGGGGGGGATTTCAGAATGAATATTTGATTTAATGTCAATACTTTTTTTAACACAGGCAATTATTATTATTGAGCTGAAACATAGGCTTAGCAGGAGTCGGGCTGTACTCCCGGCAACTCTTTGTTGTGATTCTCCTTGTATTGAGGACAACATGCTTCATAAATGATTAGGCAATTTCCCTCCTCTGGCAATTGCACAAAGCAGAAAAAAAAATAGGGCATGCCTGTGGGCTTCAGCTATCTTTACAAAGATGTCCCAAGTTAATCTGCTGGATATGTCTGAAGGTCATTAATAGCATGTTAATGATGACAACACTAGCCTGCTTGGCTACATTGGAAAGCTTAGCTGCTGTCTTTGATTTAAACACTTGTTCAATTAGATTTGTAGATACCTTTCACCTCTGCAGCAGATTTCCACAGTGAGATTGTGTCTCTGAGCTGGGGTGGAAGAGCCTAGAGTGGACATTTCCTAATTAGGGTGAGTAATGAATCCTGAGCCACGGCATGCATGAGCACACCCCCAGGACATGGCACCCACCAGATAATGCAAATCCTCCCGCAGAGCTACAATCAGTTATAAAATGGGTATTTTTTTTTATCACCACTTGCCTCATCAGGCTGCCATTGAAAACTGTGTTTAGAATAATTAAACTGGAAACATATGGAAATTACTGGACATGGCCATGATTACATAAGGTAGGTGATTATCCCACTTTGAGGGTGAGCAATTATGCTATTTTCAAAGCCATTTAGTGACTGAAATGAAATTTCAACAACAGCCATGATACACTGTGATTAGACCCCAACCGCTCCCCCCAAGCTCTTCTCTCAGCGCGGCTGATACGAACTCAACGTTGTGGGTAAGATCACTGACCTGGAATTAATGACAAATGAGAAAAACAGCGAAGAGCGATGAAAAAAAATCTGAGTATCACGTAGCCTCAATCGCAACTTTATCTATTTAAATTCACAACTGCTTTGCATCCTAATTTACCTCTGGTCTTCACGAATTTTGCCCAGGGTATGCTTCAGCGACTCGGACATGTATAGATCACCAGTAAATAAAATAAACGGGATAACAAACCAACGGAAGGACGGGAGTTTGATTTAAGTCCTCTACAAAATAAGAGCAGGCCTGGGCCTATTTCGCCCATCTTGTAAATGAGTGGAACTCCTGCCGATAATCACCTCCTGCTACTCACACCTGGAACAGTGACCAATATACCACCGGGTTTGACCCTTCTTTTGAACTCATGCTCAAAGAACTGTGTTTGCTTCTCTCTGAAACACAGGACAATACTGGACGTCTTGAAGCACCTAAATACGTACACTCAAAAGTATGTTGAGTAATGTTTGATTTGTGCTTAACATTGATTTAATGTTGAATTCACTGAGTATATTTTGCCTCTCTGTAGTGTGTATCGTATGGTGATCATTTCTGTGGACAGGTGGACAAATTACTGTACTAAAACTGGCAAGGGATTTTATTATTTTTTTCCTTACTGATCAAAGACTCTTAATAAACTGGTTGTGTGAAAAAACATAATAAATAGAAATCTGTTGGTGGTGTAATGTACATAGATCTCCACAACCCTGAGTGTGTTACCAGGCAAGCGATGATTCTAGCATGAATTCCAAAGATAATTGGTGGAAACTGTTTCATTTTTTTTTTTTACCTACTGAAATGTCAGTGCTGGTTCATATTCAAAAGGCCCTCTCCCAAACAAACTGAAATTAACTGATCATTTCATCTTTTTTCACAGTACATCTAGAACAAAGACAATTGCCTTGAACATATGTCTTTGCAGGAGAGAATCTTGTTGTTATCCTAATTGTTGGTATATTTATATAGGATAAATGCTTTGTGATGCCATGTTTTGTACAGTTTTATGTACATACAAGTGAAGCTTTCTAAAAGTTCCGAGAAAAGCCGATGGCATAATAAAAATTGTAACATGTTTTCTTGAGATGTGCACATTTTGCCTTGGTTGGGTTGACCTTTGCTGAGTCAGTGTGAATGTGGCCGTTCTATGCCTGCACTGTAGTCATTCACCGGCTCTCACCTCCTGAGGACTTAATAAGTTTTTGTTTATTGTGAACAGTGGATCGTCTTATCTTACCAGTTTGTTAAACTCCTGTGTTCTGCTTTGTTCCGTTTTCGCATGTTGGCAAATTCTCTTGTAATACTGTTCAGTCCTCATGAACTTTGTAATAAAATCACTTCAGGGAAAAATGAATGCTGTCAGTGTTTTCTTTGTTTTCTGTTGTTTTTCGACGCTTTTGAGTCTTAAACAACAGTTCGGCTGTTGGATTTTGTAAGAGTTTTCCGAGCCTCGGAGCTATATTGTATAAAATGTGCATCAGTCTTGGACCCAGACTCATTAATGAGAACTAGCATTCTTATGTGGGGGAACAGAGCCTCATTTCTAAGTCAGGAAGCCCCAGAATGTTGAGAGGGAAGCATTCCAGGTTTTGAAGTAGGTGAGTCCCAGGACCTTTGCTACTTCAATTGCAAAAAACAAAAATAGGTACGCCATCATACACTTTCAAAGCAATGAGCTGGTCGTTGCTCCAAATTGAATGTGGGACTTGGAAGGCTGCAGCATTGTGATGTTAATTCTGAGATGTCGAGGCACCATTTCAGAATAGAAGATGATGTCTACAATAGACAATGAGCCGTGGTTGAAAGCAATCTGTGAAACACTGACTCTTCATGTCTGGATGTTCACGCTCTACGTAACTTCTGCTGTGTTTGATCATTGGCACAGAAGCTGTGAAATAAACTGACTTTCAATGATGCACATCTACCATATTATTTAAAATATGTGAACTACAGGATTGCAACATGAGTCATTAAACATGTCAAGGCCTCTTTCATTAACAGTTCCAAAGCCAAGTCTTCATAATGTAGTCTTAATGTATAGTTCAAAATAAAAAAAGATTGTCAGTTTCTGATGAATTGTTAGACAACGTAAAATATATTTAACTAGTAGCGATACAATGACAGGAAAATGTGCCCTGCGTAATCATTGAAATGGCATAAAATGACTAGATTTCCTTTGCATCACAAGGCGCATCAGTCACTGTTAAGTCAGAGAGTGCTCTCATGATCTATCTCCGGTCACTTCTAAAATCTTGCAAGACAATGAGAACAGGCGCCGTTATCTGTGTTTTTATTTTTTGGGGGGGCTAAAGTATTGAAAAAGTGATGATGGTGGCAGAAAAATCAAGGGTTCATCATGCTTTACAAAGAATGTGGTTACCACAACACAGTTGTGTGGTAATCCTTCCAAAAACTAAGCAGTTCAGCAGTATCCTCTCCCATCCAGGCCTTGAGAACGGCCTTTCACTGCCCTCCTTTAGTGGACCATCCAACCTCAGCTGTGCAGCCTAATATGTACTTTAAAAAACAGAGCACATTCTATAAACTCCTTAAGACTGCTGAGCTGCACAGGCCAGCAGAACAGGCGGTATTAACTCCTCGTGAACATTGTTCCTTTATAATCCATCTAATCTACCTTCATTAAGAACATCATCCTCAGTTCTAGCTGCCACTAGGACTAAGACTTAAATAGATGTACAGTACCTGTAAGTCTTTGTTATCTAAAGCTCTATGGATTCTTTCACACATTATCTCAGTAAACACTAGAGAAATGTGACATGTTTGCCCAACAATTGATCATGAATGTTGCTCTGTAAGTGTAGGCTTATCGTCGTAAAATCATGCACATACCGTAATTGCTGAACTATTATGCGCACCTGTGAAAAAGCCGCACCCACTGAATTAAAAAATATATATATTTTGTACTAAAATAAGCCGCACATATTCGTAAACCGCAAGTTCATTGAGACAAATGATATTTAACGGAACACGGCTCGTAACGATATCCGCAGCAGGTCTCCAAGGTGAACAGCCTCTGGCATGTTAGAATAAGGGAAGTCGGCAAATCAGATCGGTAACTTCGGGATAAGGATTGGCTCTAAGGGCTGGGTCGGTCGGGCTGGGGTGCGAAGCGGGGCTGGGCTTGAACCGCGGCTGGGGGAGCAGTCGCCCCGTCGCCCTCCCCTCTCCGCCCGTCGGAGGCTGCGCGGCGCGCGCGCGCGCCTGGCGGGGTGTCCCCGTCCCCCTTGCCCCCGTGCCCCTCATCCTCCGTCCGCGGGAGCGTGGTGCGGCAGGGGTGGGGACGCCCGGGAGGTCGAGGGGGTGGGTTCCTTCCCCGCTACGCGGCGCGTCCGACGCCGCGTAGCGGATGGCGGACAGGCGGCGGGGACCGGGTACGGCGGTCCGGCGGCGGCGACTCTGGACGAGCGCCGGGCCCTTCTCGTGGATCTCCCCAGCTACCGCAAGCGGGGCTTTCCCTCCGGGCGGGCGGGCGTTAATTTTGTAACGAAAATAAATAGGCTTTAACGAAACACGGCTCGTAAAGAAAGTGGGAAAATATACGTAAATTTACCGCGTCGTTGCATAAACCGCAAGGTTCAAAATATTGGAAAAAAGTAGCGGCTTGTACACCGGGAATTACGGTAGTTAAAATCATTACATTTATTAACTATAGAAACAGTTATGTATAAAAAATGATGTGTTGTAATGAATCACATAAGAATTAAGAATAAGGAACAATGCTGAATAGAAACTGAGAGGAGGAGACACACAAATGGAGAACATCAGAAGAGATGACCTGACACGCCCAGCATTTACTGTAGTTGCAGGTTGCCGACTTGAAACTCTTCCACAGCGGTTTGTCAAATGCCATTACCCAAGCCCTCTGACAGTGTAAGAGCTACTGTGTGTCATGGGGCAAAAGGTCATTGCACATAACATGCAATGGAGAGCACAGGGTATAACTGCAAGGCGTGGACCATCCTGGAACTCTGTGCTTTTAAGGTATGACGGATGATGTTTTCCTCCACATGGCACCGCTCCAATCCTGTCTGATGAGTTTTTGACTTTGATAGTCCAAGAGAGCAAAAAGGTCTCTCACCATTTTAACTGCCGCTTGGGCAACTAGTACTCATGCCTTGATAGACAGCAGCTTAAGAGGCATTCAACTGAGGTGTTGAAAATATTTCTAGTCTAGTGAGGAACACTGAGGCATTTATACAAGAAAGCAAGTCCAACCCAAAATAGAATATTTAGACCCGACACCCATCAATAACACATTTCTGGCTTTGAATTCAATATTAGGATGCATCAAATCTAGCAAAAGTTATTTGTAATCATCCTGCAATGCATGCATCACACCGGCTCTACTGCACTTGCCCATTCTCCACTAAGGAAAAAGTATGTGGTGCCCAATGCTACGTTTTAATGCCGCCTCTGTTGTGGATGCAAGCGAGCGGAGACGGTGCTAAAAGGTCACCTGAAACATTACAATACGCATTGGATACTCAGACAAGTTAAGTCAAGCTGAGACAATAATATGTAATAGAAATGCAACTACATTACAAAGTCACAAGACTTTATATATATATATATATATATATATTATGGCATGCCGTTCAGGAACTTATTATATATATATATCAAAAGTGCTGGAATATATGGACCGAACTATGAAAAGTCTGAGAATATGGACCGAACTCTGGAATATATATATGAAAAGTCTGAGAATATGGACCGAAGTCTGAGAATATGGACCGAAGTCTGAGAATATGGACCGAAGTCTGAGAATATGGACCGAAGTCTGGAATATATATATGAAAAGTCTGAGAATATGGACCGAACTCTGGAATATATATTTTGATATATATATATTCGGATATTTTCATATATATATTCAGACATTTTCATATATATATTCAGACATTTTCATATATATATTCAGACATTTTCATATATATATTCAGACATTTTCATATATATATTCAGACATTTTCATATATATATTCAGACATTTTCATATATATATTCAGACTTTTTTCGGTGCACGGGAATATATATTTGAAAGCCGCGGTGTAGTGGTTAGGGCTCCGCACTCACACCCCTGTTGCGCCTGTTCGGTTCCCGGTCGCGGAGCCAGATCGATCTTGTGTCATAAATGGAGTCAGCTCGAAATCTAGTGCCGGCAATCCTCAGTGAGGAGATAATGAACGCCCTGAAACGAATCCGCAGGTTTTTTTTTGAAACGCTCCTCTTAGACAGGATGTTTGACTGTATTTGTAATGTAATGCATGCTGTGGGTGTCCGTCTGACGCGCGACAAGTCACGTGATGGCTGGCGTGCGGACAGCTGTTCGTCACGCCCCCTTGCTGGCCAAACTGTTCTGGCTTCATACGGCACTTGACAAGTCGCGTGATGGGGTCGAAGCTGCCTGCCCCGGAACATGCATAGTTCCGGTCGAGGCTGCCTGCATGCATGTTCGGTCGAGGCTGCCTGCCCCGGAACATGCATAGCGCCGTATAAAGCCAGAACGGCGCTATGCATGTTCCGGGGCAGGCAGCCTCGACCCCGTCACGTGACCTGTCAAGTGCCGTATGAAGCCAGAACAGTTTGGCCAGCGAGGGGGCGTGACGATCAG
>NW_027180777.1:0-32000 GCF_040956055.1 Brachionichthys hirsutus | reverse complement strand
ATGGCCATCCTCATTTTGCAAATTATATTCTACATTTACAGTTGAACTACTGACTTGTCAATAATGTTTGCTTTATGTATTTATTTACAATGAATATGTTCATTGATGTCATTCCAATAGACCAGAATTGTAGAACAATTCAATTCAATTTTATTCATATATAGCGCCAGATCATAACAGAAAGTTATCTCAAGGCACTTTACAGGTGCTGAGTGGAAAGACAGAACTCACAACTATTTGAAGTTGAGAATTTCACAGAAACCGTCTGGTTGTATAGGAAGATTATTACTTACCCAGAGCGATATTTCTATCCAGCTGATTATTTTAAGTGCAGTAGCTACGAGCTTCACCTCTGCTAATGAGAGCTGGAGGTTGTGTGGGTTGGTGCCGTGTGTGCATGTGTTTGGAAGCAGGATATACAAATGCATTTTAATTTCATTGAGTGCACAAAGATAGCACAGAAAGCACAGTGGTTTCAGGGCTGTCCGGTTCCTCCTAAAGTCAACACCATCGCTCTGATCTGCAGAATGGCGTTGTTTGGCTTGGCTGAAGCGTGTTGCACCCACTATTTTCGATTCATGCAGCTGATAATTAACGGTGTAGAGGAGTGGGTCGGCCTGCTTGGGGTCCTGTTGGGCTGCTATTCCGGTCCCCATGTGGAATTAAGCTGCGGGTGCCTTATGTTCATCCTCCAGTTACCGGTGAGCTCATGCCCTTTTTGCTGGAAGGTTGCAGATGTGTGGCCCGTTCACAAGCCACTGCCATCCCCTTAATTGTGGCTGCTGTTGTCGACAGAAACGCTGTCCGTTGCTGCTCTGCATGTCCTGCGTTTTTGTTTTACTGGAGGTTGCTGCTCTTTGTGCTACTGCCTGTTGCTTGTGTACCATGGATAATTGCTGTAGTTGTCCTCATGTGGCATCACTGTTTTTTTCTTTTTTCTTTTCTTTTTCATGTTGTTTGTATTCATAAACACCAGTTAATGTGGACTTGTTCTTGTCTGATTCTAATAAGATGATTGCACTGTTCTTCCATTAAATAAACTGATTGAACCTGACATGCTCTCTACCCTATGTTTGGAAAATAAAAAGCATCTTTGGCTTGAGAGCGACCGGTGTTGCTTCTGGCATCATACATCAGTTGAAATGGGTGTTGTGGGAAAATAATTGTTAAATAAAGATCTGAGTCAACTCGAGTTGTCTTTTCTTATTTCATTAAAAACGTTAGTCATTAATCAAAGCAGCTTTGTGCACATGTCATGACAAGCACATAGTTGGATGAGGGTGCAAAGATTCAACATATGCATACAATATTTATATGAAAGGCGTAACTTCTTGAAAAAAACACACTGGTCATTCCATTTTGTTGTGATTTTTCTATGATATATACAGTCTCGGCCTCATCTTGGTCTCGGGCCTCCAAATGTCTCGGTAATGTCTTGGTCTTGTCTACAATACTAGTTGAAATCAAATATCTAAGACGTTTCCTATGCACACAAAAAGCAAATTTCTCTCAAATGTAGTTCACAAACTTTAAATCTGTGTTGGTGAGCACTTCTCCTTTGCCGAGATAATCCATCCACCTGATAGGTGTGGCATATCAAGGTGCTGATTAGACGGCATGATTATTGCAGGTGTGGCCTTTCATTGTGACCAGCCTAAGGGTGGATGTATGATGTATCTACGCAGACAGAAGACAGGTCAACAAACCAATCATTAGAATAATAAGGAAACAGAACCATGACAGATTATTTCCTTCCATTAAATATCGGAAGTAGACTGATCTCGTTTCATTCACAGCGTATGAGAGAGATATTTATAAACTCCTTAAGAATACGATGAATGCTGCTAACTTGTTTGGGTTTCATTTACATTCACTTTCTCCGTACAGACAGAATCGTGCCGTTTTCTTCCTCATTTTGCTGACTGGTCCTCTTGTTTGATTTGTTCAGGGTCCCACCCTGTAGAGCAAAGAATGCAACTCAACACATTGAACACCTGGCTGTACAGTCAGCGTGTGGGACGACTGACCTGTCTGTGGTCAACAATGTTAAGCAACACTGAGGTGATGATGCAGCTGATGGTGTTGGCCAACATGAAGATCATCATCCCTTGCCAACGCCACAGTGGAATTATACTTTGACTGTCCAGAGAATGGTGAAGGTCAGCATGAATCTAATGTACTGCATCATGCACTGCAATCCCTCCTACCTACTTAGTTCCCAAAATCGTTCCAATAACCAGATTAGACACGCCAACTCCAATCATCTCCATGGATACAGCCAGACCGAAGGCAGTTCCCAGAGTCGCCTGAGGTACCACGAGGGAAATTGATGGCCAGAAGCTCACCTGGAATACAGCACAGCTGGTTAGGTTTAGGACAAGTTCTGTGTTCCCTTCCGTCCTTATGTCCCTCTCTGGACAGCTGAGGATGGACTGATGTAGCATAACGAGACACGCCTGCTCCTCATTCAGTCCTTTCACAGACCCTGCTCTCTTTGCCAGATTATGCATGCATCCATCCCCGTGATTGCAAGTATCGCGATTCTTTCCGGTGCTCCTGTTTTTGTTTGGCTATGTCTGTCCATCCTCTTCCCTTTGCATGTTCTTTTGCTTCATTTGTTTGCTTATAGGCTGTGTACTTTTACCGCCGCCGAGGATGTTATGTTTTCGCCTGCGTTGGTTTGCCTGTCTGTCTAAAGCAGGAGAACTCGCAACTAAAAAACGCAATCACCTGAATACCCAAACTTTGGAAGATTTATTGTAAAAAAGAAATACCCTCCCTGCCTCAAGGACAAGTCCATTAGCATCCTCACATTGACAACACTTTCATTTTGATTTCCATATGTTATGACCTTACAGTCATTGTTTATGACAAGTTAAAATTAATTACTGACCTTGAGTTTGAGTTTATTTAAACAGGGACAATACAATAAAATAATAACTATCTTTTAGAGAGAACAAGTGTTAGAAATTAAAATGGATCTAAACTCACAGAAGCAAAAGAGTAGGTGATTCCCAGCCATATGGTGGAGACGAGAGGAGGGACGTAGGTGAAGGCCAGGAGTCCAAAGACAGGCAGTGTGAGGACAGCACAGGACACAATGAAGATGCCCCGCAGACCCACGTAATCCTGCAGCCAGCACAACAGAATGTCTGTTGTACAACATATCTGCATATTTGACATTACTTTCTGCAACTTCTGGACAGTTTAGAGACAGATCTGGGTTAGAGATACTCACTATGAGAATTCCCAAGCAGATTAAGAGTATCACTGAGCTGTCATAAACTGCACTGGCAGCATAAGATGCCTCCTTCTGACTGTAGTCACTGTACTTATCCTGAATGAATTTACTGGACAGGAA
The DNA here is from genome assembly GCF_040956055.1 of Brachionichthys hirsutus. Classification (NCBI taxonomy): domain Eukaryota; kingdom Metazoa; phylum Chordata; class Actinopteri; order Lophiiformes; family Brachionichthyidae; genus Brachionichthys; species Brachionichthys hirsutus. Next base: position 28,639 of record NW_027180777.1, on the reverse strand, counting down.
AATACACAATCATGTCAGTTTTGCAAAATGCTATAAGTGCTCATGTATATTGGATCATATCAATGCAATGGTTTGTGATTTATGAATGATTATTTTACTTTAAACCGCAACAGAAAAACATAATAAACCAGAAAACGTGCAAATAAACACAGTGGTGTATTTCTTTCAATCTTGACGTAGACATCAGTTCATTTGCCGTCTCCAATCAGACCTTTGTTTGGACAAATTTGTGCTAGAAGAGTCTCAGATAAGATCATTTTCAAACTTAAAATAACACTGACATTCCGACCAAAGAAATATGAACATGTCGCTTATTGTATTGACACACCTACCTAGCATCTGCAATAAAAGAAAAGAGGCTATTGTAAAAGAACATGATGGTGAGAACCAGCAACCAGTATCTTAATGGGAGGAGCTTCACATCCTGAATTCTCTACACACAAACACACAGAAAGACAAATAATTAACTCCACAAACAATCACTTCCTGAGAAAGATGATGTCAGACACTGTTCATACCACTTTCCGGGACTCCTCTTCGATGGCACCGACAAGATGTTGCAGCTTCAACCTGAGATTGTCCAGTTTAATGACTATAATGGCAGCTACAAAGCTCAGCCCACATAACAATGCACCTGCAAAACAAAGGATCCTGAACTACATAGTATGAAGAGAAACTCTCTTTACACCATCATTATTCAGTGGCACCATAATCCTACCACCCCAGAGTGTCCACTGCATGTGATATTTCTCCTCAAAACTCTGGGTGAGGAAAAAGTTCAGGACTGAACCGAGGCGAGAGGAAGCCATGGTGATACCAAACGCCATGGCCAGCTCCTTCCCTTTGAACCAGAAGGCTGTGATGCGGTTCTGAACAACTGATGAACATGCAAAGGAAAACATTTACTGAGGCGGGGTGACATGTCTAAGAGCCTGTATGAAATGACCTTACCGTATAGTGGTCCAAAGCCTGCTCCAAACAGGAGTCGGCCTGTGAGCATGAGGGGCAGCAGATAGGGAGTTCCTTTGAAGTGGGAGCCCAGTGCAAACAGTGATGAGCCCAAAACACAGAGAAAGGAGGACAGAAACACTCCAACTGCAGAAAGAACAGAGGGACAATCGATTATCCATCAGTTAGCATAAATTGGTTGTTGAGCAGATGAATAGATAATATACAGTATATGTAAACTTACAGCCGTTTCCGAATTTGTCAAGAAGGAATCCAAACACAACCGACGCAATTGCATTCCTATTAAGAGAACAGAATCAGATGTATTAGTATTAGAACCGTCTCAAAATGTAGCCTTAACATGCTAATTGTTTGTGGATCTGGGGATGATGGAACTTTAGGATGAACTTTTTTTTTTTTTCATTGATTGATTAGTTGATTAAATTGGTTAATAAATGTAATCAACCCATGTTACAGATGACTAAAAATGTATGACTTTTCTAAGGACCCAAAATGACCAATTATAGTGTAGAAACATGGGAAAAGTGAGTTTTTCATAATATGTCCCCTTTAACCCTTTAGTCCCTGATGGTCTGAGCACACCCAATCGCCATTACGGCCGTGGCACCAGCACCTGCTGGTCAAAATCGGTCTCTGTGACCGGAGCACCAGCGGCGGTTCCCGGTAACGGTGGTGCATATTACCGTAAAACCGGGCAAAGACCACAGGACCGGTGTTTTGTGGAACAGAACATCTGATTACAGATAGAGAAACCCTTGAGATGAGATCTGAAGGGGTTAACGCCATTGGTCAGACACCCCAATGTTCAGACAATTCGGCTGGTGACCGTGCAACACTTTCTATCAATTCACGTTCTCAACAAATAGTGTCTGTAGCTAAACCCGGGCCGGACATTGATGAAGATGACTGCTTTTCTCAAGCCTTTAATAATGCTCAGCCTTGAGAATTGGTTGAGTTTTTCCTTGTGAATCTCCAGAAGTACTATAAGAGCTTGTTCTCAATTCTAGCCAGCTGCTGGAACAAGTACAAAAACCGAGAAAAACCACCATAACATCTCGTTTTCATGCATCTGTCAAACTTCCATTTGCAGTTTTGGGGTTTGTAATGACCCGAAACTGCCGAATATGAATGTAGAAATTAAAAGTGACTTTTTGTTTTTTCATAATACGTCCCCTTTTAAGCAGCAGTTCAAAAACAACTTTTAGTATATTGATGGAAAGTCATAATCTAAATATCAGAGTGGTGGCTGTGAAAAGAGTGATTTGTGTTGTGCAGTGTGTGGGTGTGTGTGAGCGAGAGAGATGTAGAGAGAGAGAACTTGCATCCATGATGCAACAGCATGAAGAAGATTGTACTGCTGAGGGCTCAAACCCAGTCCCAGCACACAGTCAACGGTCCCATTGATCACCGTTGTATTGGGACATGTCAAGTTCTGTCAGGTGAAAGGAAGCAAATTATAAAATGCAGAGCCACAAAGTTACCGACTTTGGAATTTTGACAGCAAACAGTTATGCCAACGTGCATTTATGAGAAGGAATCATTGAATAAGGACTTTTTAAAGCTCCTGGTTCTTCCTTCTTACCCCTTGGAACTGATTCTGCAAAGCACTGAGGATGTCAAAGCAGAAGTAGGAGCCAAACGTCATCAGACAGTTGAAGAACAGCACCACAAAGCGGTAATACACTGAAATAGCAGATCAGTGCATGTAAACATACAAGCTCTCCTGTTCCACATTTCGTATTCCATACAGGGGTTACATGGGTTTCTAACGTGAATGTTGTCATCGAGTTTTGTGTTCCTCCGTTTTCCCCTCACTCGTCCGTCTCCCTCTCCTTTGATGGCAGTTCAGGCGCAGCTTATAGCGAGCTGACTGAACCTGCTCCTCGTCCACCAGTCATCAAGACCCTGCTTTCTACACGTGTTTGCAGTGTCGCTCCTCTCTCGTGTTCTCCCTACGTTCTCTGTTCCCGTTCAGTGATGTCAGCTGGCAAGTATTTAGGTTGTTCTCCATCAATTTTCTGATGTTGCCATGGACCTTGACAGTTTGTAATAGTGAGTTTTAGTTTTAGGCGGTGTAGTTTTGTTTGTTGTTGGTTAGTTGACGCCTGCACTTCGGCAATTCAAGTCCGTAACTTTGTAAACAATAATAACGTACCTTTCTCTACCAGTTGCACCATTGTTAGAGACAGTGGCTGGAAAGGAAAAGAACAATTTACATCCCACCTGTGAAAGATTCGCTGGTATTTAATGTCCCTTAATAAAGTTCACAGGGTATAAAACCCCATATAATGGTATCCAGAGTGGCTCTCTGTACCCACTCCTAGTACGGTACTCATTTGACCTGGGTACCATACCTGAAGCCAGAAACTTTAAAACTGTACAAAAATACAATATGCTATATTTAAGTTCTGTCTTTCCCTGCAGGTCTTTCCTTGCTACACCTGTAAAATAAAACTTAATATATGTCCTTTATTATTTTTTGTATCATTTCCTGTCTTCGGAGAGGACAGATGCATTTTCTCTCTGCTCCTACCTGTCTGCTCCTATCTCGGTCTCGTCTCGTCTCGTCTGTCTGCTGACTTTTCTTCTTGCACCGGCTCTAGTTTCCAGTTGACAAATGGATTAAAATATTGATAAATATATTTAAAATATAGTTTACCCTGGGCTATGACAGTGTCAGTATTTTCTCAAAGATTGACGCCATCAAAACTAATTTTCTAGGAAATGTAGGTCATTACATTTATAACGAGTATAACTTGTTGTAGGAACATTCAGAATCAGAATACTTTCAGGGTTCGACGTTAACTTTTATCGTCATGAAAACTACCTGCCCGAAAACATTTGATGGTTGCCCACAAATATTTTACTTTTTTTCCGTAATGTATCTAGCTTCACCTCTGCTAATGAGAGCTGGAGGTTGTGTGGGTTGGTGCTGTGTGTGCATGTGTTTGGAAGCAGGATATTCAAATGATCTGGTAGCATTTTAATTGGAGTGCATGAGGAAGAACCAAGAAAGCACAGTGGCTTCATGGCTGTCCATAACATCTCTCTGATCTTTGCATCATTCATTCATGGGTGAATTTACTAAAACATGAAGAATCTCTGAACTGAATGACACAAAGTACCGGCGACTAGAAAGCCGGTTCGCTATGAGGCAGCAATCAGAGGAAGTCCGGCTTATAAACGCCGTTCTGCTCACTGGGAAAGGGACAAACGCTGATTGATAGCGGGTCGATCTGCGTTCAAACAGTGTCAAACCAGTCATTTCAGTGGGAAAGTGGCAAACATACATGTTTGTCTGTCTGTCTATCTGTCTATCTATCTATCTATCTATCTATCTATCTATCTATCTATCTATCGCCTAGGCAAAGCAGATGAGGCGGAGACCCTGTTCAAGTGTTGTTGCTGTATTTTGCTGTCGAAAATAGTGGTCGATGTTTGCACGTGTAAAAGGGTCCGCACAACGACCTGTTGTGAGATCAGGATATAAACTTCCCTCGTTTTTATCGCATTGTCAGCTCGCTAATTTTAGAAAACCTTTTGAGAAGATGGCTGAAAGAAAAAAAGACGTGGAGTATTGTACTTTTCACTTTGCAGTCACAAAGAGATCAGCAAAACCACGCAGCAGCAGAAGTTGCATTGATGCTAAGAAATACTCATTATTGGTTAGAAACAGCACAACAAGGTTATTAAAAATAATTCAGAGACGTATTGTACTTGTAAAGTGTTATTACATTTAATGAATTTAGTTTTAAACATATTTTATGGCTGTCACAGAATTACATTTAAAAATATTTGGTGTTAATGGCTCTCCCAGCCAAAACGGTTCCCGACCCCTGACATAGTGGTTGCATGAGTGTGCAAAGATTCAACATATGCATACAATATTTATATGAAAGGCGTAACTTCATGAAAAAAACACACTGGTCATTCCATTTTGTTATGATTTTTCTATGATATATACAGTCTCGGCCTCGTCTTGGTCTCGGGCCTCCAAATGTCTCGGTAATGTCTTGGTCTTGACTACAATACTAGTTGAAATCAAATATCTAAGACGTTTCCTATGTACACAAAAAGCAAATTTCTCTCAAATGTAGTTCACAAACTTTAAATCTGTGTTGGTGAGCACTTCTCCTTTGCCGAGATAATCCATCCACCTGATAGGTGTGGCATATCAAGGTGCTGATTAGACGGCATGATTATTGCAGGTGTGGCCTTTCATTGTGACCAGCCTAAGGGTGGATGTATGATGTATCTACGCAGACAGAAGACAGGTCAACAAACCAATCATTAGAATAATAAGAAAACAGAACCATGACAGATTATTTCCTTCCATTAAATATCGGAAGTAGACTGATCTCGTTTCATTCACAGCGTATGAGAGAGATATTTATAAACTCCTTAAGAATACGATGAATGCTGCTAACTTGTTTGGCTTTCATTTACATTCACTTTCTCTGTACAGACAGAATCGTGCCGTTTTCTTCCTCATTTTGCTGACTGGTCCTCTTGTTTGATTTGTTCAGGGTCCCACCCTGTAGAGCAAAGAATGCAACTCAACACATTGAACACCTGGCTGTACAGTCAGCGTGTGGGATGACTGACCTGTCTGTGGTCAACAATGTTAAGCAGCACTGAGGTGATGATGCAGCTGATGGTGTTGGCCAACATGAAGATCATCATCCCTTGCCAACGCCACAGTGGAATTATACTTTGACTGTCCAGAGAATGGTGAAGGTCAGCATGAATCTAATGTACTGCATCATGCACTGCAATCCCTCCTACCTACTTAGTTCCCAAAATCGTTCCAATAACCAGATTAGACACGCCAACTCCAATCATCTCCATGGATACAGCCAGACCTAAGGCAGTTCCCAGAGTCGCCTGAGGTACCACGAGAGGAATTGATGACCACAAGCTCACCTGGAATACAGCACAGCTGGTTAGGTTTAGGACAAGTTCTGTGTTCCCTTCCGTCTCTATGTCCCTCTCTGGACAGCTGAGGATGGACTGATGTAGCATAACGAGACACGCCTGCTCCTCATTCAGTCCTTTCACAGACCCTGCTCTCTTTGCCAGATTATGCATGCATCCATCCCCGTGATTGCAAGTATCGCGATTCTTTCCGGTGCTCCTGTTTTTGTTTGGCTATGTCTGTCCATCCTCTTCCCTTTGCATGTTCTTTTGCTTCATTTGTTTGTTTATAGGCTGTGTACTTTTACTGCCGCCGAGGAGGTTATGTTTTCGCCTGCGTTGGTTTGCCTGTCTGTCTAAAGCAGGAGAACTCGCAACTAAAAAACGCAATCACCTGAATACCCAAACTTTCGAAGATTTATTGTAAAAAATAAATACCCTCCCTGCCTTAAGGACAAGTCCATTAGCATCCTCACATTGACACTTTCATTTTGATTTCCACATCTTGGTAAAACCGAATTGACTCTTTTTGGGTCTAAACACTCTCTACGTGAGATAAATGTTAATGATTTCAAGGTCACAGTCGATAATACAGTAATCTCCAGCAAAGAAGAGATGACCTATTTGGGCTGTGTTCTTGACAAATACCTGTCTGGCGATAGTATGGCAACTAAGGTGATCAAAAAAGTCAATCAAAGAACAAGATTTTTGGGCAGAATGTCTGCTTTTGTCAACAAAAGTGCTTTCCGGACCCTTGCTGGTGCCCTCGTTCAGCCCCTCTTTGACTATGCTAGCACCTCCTGGTATTCAAACATCAAAATGTCCCTGAAAACCAGGCTCCAAACCTCCCAAAACAAACTGATTCGGCTACTCCTCAATCTGGGGCCCATGACCCACCTTCTTCCTGGACATTTTGCTAGCCTAAAATGGCTCAGGGTAGAAGACAGGGTTAAACAACTCAAAATGGGATTGGCATTTAAAATAGTCAATGCAGCTCTGCCCTCAGTCCCCTCAATCCCTGCATACCTGACGGAACACCTCCACAGATTTACTGACACCCACAGCCACAACACTAGAGGGAGCTCAAACAACAACCTGATTACCCCCTCCTATAGGACCAACATCGGTAAATCATCTTTTTACAAGACGGCCACCCAAGGGTGGAACGGTTTGACTCCCGCCCTCAAAACATGCACCTCTTTGGCCTCCTTCAAAATGGCCCTAAAAATACACCTTTTAGGGGGACAGAAACGGAGATAGTCATCACGACTCTCTCCGGATCAACCCCCCCCCCCCCCCCTTTTTTTGTCCACCTACGTTGCACATATTAATTGCGGTGTAAAATCATTTTATTTTTATTTTTCTAATGTTACGTTGCATCAATTGAGTTATTGAATATTGGTTTTATATTAATTTGTTTTGTCAAATTTGTGTTGTTAATTGTGGATATTTATGTAAGCAGGACTTTCAACGGAAACAAGATCGCAAGGGCTTTTTTGAAATGCTCCTCTTAGACAGGATGTTTGACTTTATTTGTACTGTAATACATGCTACTGTGTGACTGTACTTGTACTCTAACATTCTATCTAATAAATATATTCATTCATTCATTCACATGTTATGACTACTTCCGGATGGCGCCTCCTACGGTCGCCCTGGTGCTCTCGTGCGTTCTGTGTTGTTTGTTTTTTCATGTTAATTGTGCGTCTGCGTGCTCTTACACCCGTGAAGAGCTTCTAAACTTTAGATCAACGACTCCCACGGACCTTTTGCCCCTTATTTTAGTTTCTGCTGCGGAATTAGTCCATGTTTTGGTGAAACGAGTGAGACGCCGGAGAAGAGGGAAGCGTGCCGGCGCGCTCGTCCAACTCCGCAGGCGCGGATCTCGCACGCCCTTACCGGGAATATTCCTCTCCAACGTCCGTTCTCTCAGCAACAAGATGGACGAGCTGGCGCTGCTGATGAGGAGAAATAAGGACTTTTCATCCTCTTCTGTTTTGTGCTTTACGGAGACGTGGCTCAGCGCACAGATCCCGGACAGCGCGCTCCAGCTGGAGGATTTCCGCCTCCTGCGCACGGATCGTGACCCGCTGCTCTCCGGTAAGGCCAAAGGCCACAACATGGAGGGCAAACTGCCAAATGCCTCCATAGACTCTCCCCCCACCCCAACTGTCCTCTGCATCCAGGAGCAGGATGTGCACAGACAGTTCACAAAGCTGAACCCCCGTAAAGCTGCGGGGCCGGACAATGTATCCCCCTCCACCCTGAAACATTGTGCCTGTGAGCTGACTCCTGTCTTCACAGACATCTTTAACACCTCTCTGGAGTCCTGTCATGTGCCAGCCTGCTTCAAGTCCTCCACCACTGTCCCTGTCTCCAAGAAGCCAAGGACCACAGGACTTAATGACTACAGACCGATAGCGCTGACATCTGTAGTCATGAAGTCTTTTGAGCGCCTGAAGTCACAGCCCCACCGTCCCCCCTCGCCCTCACATACTCCCCGACCCCCATCTCCATCGTGGACTCTTTCCGCTTCCTGGGCACCACCATCACCCGGGACCTCAAGTGGGAGCCGACCATCAGCTCCCTCATCAAGAAGGCTCAGCAGAGGATGTACTTCCTGCGGCAGCTGAGGAAACTCAAGCTGCCAACTCAGATGTTGGTGCAGTTCTACACCTCCACCGTGGAGTCCGTCCTCACCACCTCCATCACCGTGTGGTACGCTGGCGCCACCACCAGGAACAGACACAGAGTGCAGCGCATTGTACGTGCTGCGGAGAAGGTGATCGGCTGCAAGCTGCCATCGCTCCAGGACCTGTATGTCTCCAGGACTCGGAGGCGTGCAGGTCGGATCACAGCCGACCCTTCCCACCCTGGACATGGACTCTTTGACCCTCTCCCCTCAGGCAGGAGGCTACGGTCCATCCGGACCAGAACCTCCCGCCACAAGAACAGCTTCTTTCCCTCAGCCGTAAGACTAATGAACACTTAATAATTCTGTCCCGGACTCCTGAATACAACTTGCACTGTTCCATTTGCACTGTGTGATTACGCTAGTTTACTGCTGCTAGTACACATCTGTGTAACCACTCCGGCTGCTGCTGATGTGTCTGTACTTGTATGGTTTTTGTATTTTGTCATTAATGGTAGATGTAGCACGACTTCACCGAGAAACGTTCCTGGTCTGTGAACCCTCACTGACAATGGCAATAAACTACTTCTGATTCTGATTCTTACATTCATTGTTTATGACAAGTTAAGATTAATTACTGACCTTCAAAAAAGATATCAAATATACAGAATTTTAATTGGAAGACTATTTTTTTTATTATTAAAAAACTGTTCTTTGTCTTTGTCTTACTCGGGTCCACGTTTGAACTCTGATTAAGGCAGTGGTTCTCAAATGGTGGGGCGCGACCCCCCATACAAGATTAAAGTGTAATTGCACATCCACTCCAGTAGTTGGCAGTGGCGCCCTGATTGTCAGAGTGCGCGCAGGGAGTATTAGCAGAAGAAGAGTTGTTGTAAACAAACCCTCAAGAGACAGCGCAGATAATAATATTTTATTTATTTTATTCAAATATTTTCTGTTGCAGACTAAAAAAAATGGTAATAAAGTTATTCTTTGTTGTACTTATAGATATATAGAAGCACTGATTAATGTATTTTGACCCAAAAGTCTTCATGAACACTTTTGATGAAAACGACAACATGTCTGATAACTATATATATTTACTGCTAGAGTACGTTGAGACTAAGGTTAATAAAATAATAACTATTTTTAGATAGAACATGTGTTAGAAATTAAAATAGATCTCGACTCACACTGGCAAAAGAGAAGGTGATTCCCAGCCATATGGTGGAGACGAGAGGAGGGACATAGGTGAATGCCAGGAGTCCAAAGACAGGCAGTGTGAGGACAGCACAGGATACAATGAAGATGCCCCGCAGACCCACGTAATCCTGCAGCCAACACAACAGAATGTCTGTTGTACAACATATCTGCATATTTGACATTACTTTCTGCAACTTCTGGACAGTTTAGAGACAGATCTGGGTTAGAGATACTCACTATGAGAATTCCCAAGCAGATTAAGAGGATCACTGAGCTGTCATAAACTGCACTGGCAGCATAAGCTGCCTCCTTCTGACTGTAGTCACTGTACTTATCCTGAATGAATTTACTGGACAGGAAAATACACAATCATGTCAGTTTTGCAAAATGCTATAAGTGCTCATGTATATTGGATCATATCAATGCAATGGTTTGTGATTTATTTCTGTTGCGGTCTAAAGTAAAATAGTCATTAAAAGATGCAGAAAAAACATTTTGTTGTGAAATCAAACTCCCTAAGAACGTGCAAATAAACACAGTGTTGGATTTCTTTCAATCTTGACGTAGACATCAGTTCATTTGCCCGTCTCCAATCAGACTTTTGTTTGGGCAAATTTGTGCTAGAAGAGTCTCAGATAAGATCATTTTCAAACTTAAAATAACACTGACCTTCCGACCTAAGAAATATGAACATGTTGCGTATTGTATTGACACACCTACCTAGCATCTGCAATAAATGGGAAAATGCCATTGTAAAAGAACATGATGGTGAGAACCAGCAACCAGTATCTTAATGGGAGGAGCTTCACATCCTGAATTCTCTACACACAAACACACACAGAAAGACAAATAATTAACTCCACAAACAATCACTTCCTGAGAAAGATGATGTCAGACACTGTTCATACCACTTTCCGGGACTCCTCTTCGATGGCACCGACAAGATGTTGCAGCTTCAACCTGAGATTGTCCAGTTTAATGACTATAATGGCAGCTACAAAGCTCAACCCACATAACAATGCACCTGCAAAACAAAGGATCCTGAACTACATAGTATGAAGAGAAACTCTCTTTACACCAGCATTATTCAGTGGCGCCGTAATCCTACCACCCCAGAGTGTCCACTGCATGTGATATTTCTCCTCAAATCTCTGGGTGAGGAAAAAGTTCAGGACTGAACCGAGGCGAGAGGAAGCCATGGTGATACCAAACGCCATGGCCAGCTCCTTCCCTTTGAACCAGAAGGCTGTGATGCGGTTCTGAACAACTGATGAACATGCAAAGGAAAACATTTACTGAGGCGAGGTGACATGGCTAAGAGCCTGTATGAAATGACCTTACCGTATAGTGGTCCAAAGCCTGCTCCAAACAGGAGTCGGCCTGTGAGCATGAGGGGCAGCAGATAGGGAGTTCCTTTGAAGTGGGAGCCCAGTGCAAACAGTGATGAGCCCGAAACACACAGAAAGGAGGACAGAAACACTCCAACTGCAGAAAGAACAGAGGGACAATCGATTATCCATCAGTTAGCATAAATTGGTTGTTGAGCAGATGAATAGATAATATACAGTATATGTAAACTTACAGCAGTTTCCGAATTTGTCAAGAAGGAATCCAAACACAACCGACGCAATTGCAGTCCTAATAAGAGAACAGAATCAGATGTATTAGTATTAGAAGCTTCTCAAAATGTAGCCTTAACATGCTAATTGTTCGTGGATCTGGGGACGATGGAACTTAAGGATCAGCTTTTTTTTCATTGATTCATTGAAATTAGGCCTGGAGGAAGGGCTTCTGGATAGATTCTCATGGCTTTGTCTCCCATTGGGGCCTGACCAAAAAACAGCCAAAAGTTATTTGAGTTCTCCAGCGGGTCCACTACCCATGGGAGTAACCATAGGGGTCCAGTGTGTGTGTAAATATTCATATATATATAAATATATAGGGCGGCTGTGGCTCAGTTGGTAGAGCAGGTTGTCCAGTGACCAGGGTCAAAGTGTCCTTGGGCAAGACGCTGAACCCCAAATTGCTCCCAGTGGGCCTGACCGCACCTTGCATGGGAGCAGTCGCCCACTGGAGTGTGAATGGGTGAATGTGAGGCTAAAGCGCTTTGGGCACAGCGAAAGTGTCGAAAGCGCTATAACTGTAGTCCGTTTAGCATGACTGTTGTCATACGGCAGCAGTTTGACAGTGCAAACATTGCACCGCATTCTCAGTTTTGTTTTGTTTTTAGCTTGAAATGGTCCCAAACTTTGGATAGTTTCTGTCATTTTCTTTGGACTCCTTCCTCCTTTTCTCCTTCATTGTGGTTCTTTCCTCCATCTTTATCAATGATCCCAGCCACCACATTGGACTGTATTGACTCTGCTCGCTCGGCTTCCCCTCTTGTGCGGAAACAAGCTTCGTTTAAGTTCCGGGCACTACGCGCCAGCAGTTGGTTAGTAGTTTTAATACGCAACACGAATTAAACAAATTCTCAAGGCAACATACCGGTAATTGAAGTTAAAGATTTTTTCTAATTTAATTACTCAATTTAATCGATTAATCGTTGCAGCACTCGATAATACCCTTGAGTTGATCTGGACAGTTAATTCATTTAATTTCTAATCATCTAGACCACATTGTGTATTCTTGTTTACATATTAAAGCAGCAGCTCAAAAACAATGTTTAATATATTGATGATGAAGTAATATTCTAAAGATCAGAGTAGTGGCTGTGAAAGAGTGATTTGTGTTGTGCTGTGTGTGTGTGGGTGAGCGATAGAGAGAGATGGAGAGAGAGAGAACTTGCATCCATGATAAAACAGCATGAAGAAGATTGTACTGCTGAGGGCTCAAACCCAGTCCCAGCACACAGTCAACGGTCCCATTGATCACTGTTGTATTGGGACACGTCAGGTTCTGTCAGGTGAAAGGAAGCAAATTATAAAATGCAGAGCCACAAACTGACTGACTTTGGAATATTGACACCGAACAGTTATGTCAACGTGCATTTATGAGAAGGAATCATTAAATAAGGACATTTTAAAGCTCCTGGTACCTCCTACTTACCCCTTGGAACTGATTCTGCAAAACACTGGGGATGTCAAAGCAGACGTAGGAGCCAAACGTCATCAGACAGTTGAAGAACAGCACCAGAAAGCGGTAATACGCTGGAAAAAATGAAGTGCCATGAACCAATGGGGCCTCACAGCCTTTTGCTTCAGGTGCCCAAACTCTTCCGTGGAGGGGTTTGCAGTTTGGACACTTCTGGCCCATCAGCAACGCCTCGAAATGCTGCTATCTGCTGTTGATTTTAATATATTACAAACTCTAATAAAAAGCTTGTATAGTAAACTGTAAATGTGTTGGTGGTTGATGTGTGATCAGGGCCAGCCCAGCCTTTCAGCAGCCTAAGCAGCTGCCTCGGGCCCCCTGGCCAACTAGTGTTGAAGCAAGAAATGCATGGTACAAAGAGCGGTCTATCGTCATCACTCGTCATCATGTCTAAGATAATTTATCCGTCAGGTGCCGAAAAACGGAAGAAGAAAAGAAACAACAATCACAAGTTAAACATGTAATGTTGTTTTGTGGGGACTCGGTTGATAGAATGGTTATTTGTGTGCATGCTCGGTTTTGCACCCGAGACCGAGTTGGTTCTTCGGTTAACCGGACGGCTCGAGTGTAAATCCTTATTGAAGAAAAGCTTATCGTAAAGTAAGAGAGCTACATCAACTGACTGCACTGGGTTGTGCAGTGCACTGTCATCCAATGCAACATTTATTTGCGTGCGTGCCAATGCAATTTCACTTTTTTTATCAGCAGCTACTGGGATAGCTGCTGAGTGGCCCTCACTGTCTAGAGAAACAATGACAGTGAGAAGAGCACCAGCAAATGGAATATGGTTAAAAAACAAGAAAACGTAACTCATATTACAGGCGTCCAGACACAGACGTATAACCGGATTTTAAATATATTTGTTTTTGGAGATATCCGGCTGCGTGCGTACATGGTCTGAGTTTTAGGTGGTGTAGTTTTGTTTATTGTGCGTGTATTGATGTCTGCCCTTTGGCAAATCAGTAACGTAACTTTGTAAAGAATAATAACGTACCTTTCTCTACCAGTTGCACCATTGTTAGAGACAGTGGCTGGAAAGGGAAAGAACAAGTTACATCCCATCTGTGAAAGATTTATTGGTATCTAGTTCACAGGGTATAAAAAACCCACATATAATGTATCCAAGGTGGCTCTCTGTACCCACTCCTACTACCCATTTCACCTGGGTACTGCTGAGGTACCATTGAGAAAGACACTGAATTCTCTCCAATACATGTGTATAAGCTCTTTATGGTGTCAGGTCTAAATTTACCTAATATATAAAAAAAGAGTGTAAAAACAAGATTGCGGGATAAAATAAAGGATTCTGCTATAAAATGCTGGATGAAATGTAACACAGTGACTTGGTGTAAAGTAAATGATTGAAAGGCATGGCATACTGATTGTATCATGGGTAGGCTGTTTTTAAACAGGCCAATAAATATAGCCTAATGGTTTTGGTGTAGATTCTTGTTCATCCTTGAAGGATGATGATGATGAATATATATATTAGATAGAATGTTAGAGAAGTACAAGTACAGTCAAACACCCTGCCTAAGAGGAGCATTTCAAAAAAGCCCTTGCCGTCTTGTTTCCATTGAAAGTCCTTAGTACATAATTCAACGATGAATCAGAAGAAGACACTTCACCCAAGAGGCTTCTTTAGTTCTAAGAATAGATATTTAAACTCTTCTAAGCTGAATTACATTGACAGTTGTTACACCTTAACAGTTATGACAAAGGCTGTATCATGTTCAAATAAATCATATACTTAAGAGTCAACAAAATATATACACCAGGAATCAGGCGGTAAATTAATTGTCACAGTATTCCTTGCTAATGATCAACAAATAAAATTAAATGATTATCTGCAGTCCTTCAAGAAAACTTAAATGAAGTTGGATCAGGTTTTCTTTGTAGTTTTTAACATACCTAAAGCCAGAAACTATAAAACTGTACAAAAATACACAGCACAATATGTTATATTTAAGTCGGGTTCTGTCTTTCCTTGCTACACCTGTAAAGTGCCTTGAGATAACTTTCTGTTATGATCTGGCGCTATAGAAATAAATTGAATTGATTCCTTTATTATCCACATGGAATACAATAATTCTGGAAAACATTTTATTTTCACAAAGAGGGTGCAAAAACTGTCTGTAGAAAACTGTTGTCTGGTTTATTTTATATTATCACTCAAGATTTTTTATAAAGGGTCTTGATTCTAGTTTCCAGTTTACAAATATTATAAAAATCTTTAAAATACAGTTTACCCTGTGTTATGACAACGTGTCAGTTCAAGCAAACTATTTACCTAAAGATTGACTTCAATTGAATCTTTCAAGGAAATGTGGGTCATCACATTTATGACGAGTATAACCTGTTGTGTGAACATGCATGGTTATTTCTAAGAAATGACATTAGGTTATGATGGCCATCCTCATATTGCAAATTATATTCTACATTTACAGTTGAACTACTGACTTGTCAATAATGTTTGCTTTATGTATTTATTTACAATGAATATGTTCATTGATGTCATTCCAATAGACCAGAATTGTAGAACAATTCAATTCAATTTTATTCATATATAGCGCCAGATCATAACAGAAAGTTATCTCAAGGCACTTTACAGGTGCTGAGTGGAAAGACAGAACTCACAACTATTTGAAGTTGAGAATTTCACAGAAACCAGACATTCAGCTTGTACATATAGAAAGATTATTACTTACCCAGAGCGATATTTCTATCCAGCTGATGATTTTAAGTGCAGTAGCTACGAGCTTCACCTCTGCTAATGAGAGTTGGAGGTTGTGTGGTTGGTGCTGTGTGTGCATGTGTTTGGAAGCCGGATATTCAAATGATCTGGTAGCATTTTAATTGGAGTGCATGAGGAAGAACCCAGAAAGCACAGTGGTTTCACAGCTGTCCTGTTCCTCCTAAAGTCAACACCATCGCTCTGATCTGCAGAATGGCGTTGTTTGGCTTGGCTGAAGCGTGTTGCACCTACTATTTTTGATTCATGCAGCTGATAATTAACGGTGTAGAGGAGTGGGTCGGCCTGCTTGGGGTCCTGTTGGGCTGCTATTCTGGTCCCCATGTGGAATTAAGCTGCGGGTGCCTTATGTTCATCCTCCAGTTACCGGTGAGCTCATGCCCTTTTTGCTGGAAGGTTGCAGACGTGTGGCCCGTTCACAAGCCACTGCCATCCCCTTAATTGTGGCTGCTGTTGTCGACAGAAACGCTCTCCGTTGCTGCTCTGCATGTCCTGCGTTTTTGTTTTACTGGAGGTTGCTGCTCTTTGTGCCACTGCCTGTTGCTTGTGTACCATGGATAATTGCTGTAGTTGTCCTCATGTGGCATCACTTTTTTTTTCTTTTTTCATTTCTCTTTCATGTTGTTTGTATTCATAAACACCAGTTAATGTGGACTTGTTCTTGTCTGATTCTAATAAGATGATTGCACTGTTCTTCCATTAAATAAACTGATTGAACCTGACATGCTCTCTACCCTATGTTTGGAAAATAAAAAGCATCTTTGGCTTGAGAGCGACCGGTGTTGCTTCTGGCATCATACATCAGTTGAAATGGGTGTTGTGGGAAAATAATTGTTAAATAAAGATCTGAGTCAACTCGAGTTGTCTTTTCTTATTTCATTAAAAACGTTAGTCATTAATCAAAGCAGCTTTGTGCACATGTCATGACAAGCACATAGTTGGATGAGTGTGCAAAGATTCAACATATGCATACAATATTTATATGAAAGGCGTAATTTCATGAAAAAAAACATACTGGTCATTCCATTTTGTTATGATTTTTCTATGATATATACAGTCTCGGCATCGTCTTGGTCTCGGGCCTCCAAATGTCTCGGTCATGCCTTGGTCTTGACTACAATACTAGTTGAAATCAAATATCTAAGACGTTTCCTATGTACACAAAAAGCAAATTTCTCTCAAATGTAGTTCACAAACTTTAAATCTGTGTTGGTGAGCACTTCTCCTTTGCCGAGATAATCCATCCACCTGATAGGTGTGGCATATCAAGGTGCTGATTAGACGGCATGATTATTGCAGGTGTGGCCTTTCATTGTGACCAGCCTAAGGGTGGATGTATGATGTATCTACGCAGACAGAAGACAGGTCAACAAACCAATCATTAGAATAATAAGGAAACAGAACCATGACAGATTATTTCCTTCCATTAAATATCGGAAGTAGACTGATCTCGTTTCATTCACAGCGTATGAGAGAGATATTTATAAACTCCTTAAGAATACGATGAATGCTGCTAACTTGTTTGGGTTTCATTTACATTCACTTTTTCTGTACAGACATAATCGTGCTGTTTTCTTCCTCATTTTGCTGACTGGTCCTCTTGTTTGATTTGTTCAGGGTCCCACCCTGTAGAGCAAAGAATGCAACTCAACACATTGAACACCTGGCTGTACAGTCAGCGTGTGGGATGACTGACCTGTCTGTGGTCAACAATGTTAAGCAGCACTGAGGTGATGATGCAGCTGATGGTGTTGGCCAACATGAAGATCATCATCCCTTGCCAACGCCACAGTGGAATTATACTTTGACTGTCCAGAGAATGGTGAAGGTCAGCATGAATCTAATATACTGCATCATGCACTGCAATCCCTCCTACCTACTTAGTTCCCAAAATCGTTCCAATAACCAGATTAGACACGCCAACTCCAATCATCTCCATGGATACAGCCAGACCTAAGGCAGTTCCCAGAGTCGCCTGAGGTACCACGAGGGAAATTGATGGCCAGAAGCTCACCTGGAATACAGCACAGCTGGTTAGGTTTAGGACAAGTTCTGTGTTCCCTTCCGTCCCTATGTCCCTCTCTGGACAGCTGAGGATGGACTGATGTAGCATAACGAGACACGCCTGCTCCTCATTCAGTCCTTTCACAGACCCTGCTCTCTTTGCCAGATTATGCATGCATCCATCCCCGTGATTGCAAGTATCGCGATTCTTTCCGGTGCTCCTGTTTTTGTTTGGCTATGTCTGTCCATCCTCTTCCCTTTGCATGTTCTTTTGCTTCATTTGTTTGCTTATAGGCTGTGTACTTTTACTGCCGCCGAGGAGGTTATGTTTTCGCCTGCGTTGGTTTGCCTGTCTGTCTAAAGCAGGAGAACTCGCAACTAAAAAACGCAATCACCTGAATACCCAAACTTTGGAAGATTTATTGTAAAAAATAAATACCCTCCCTGCCTCAAGGACAAGTCCATTAGCATCCTCACATTGACAACACTTTCATTTTGATTTCCATATGTTATGACCTTACAGTCATTGTTTATGACAAGTTAAAATTAATTACTGACCTTGAGTTTGAGTTTATTTAAACAGGGACAATACAATAAAATAATAACTATCTTTTAGAGAGAACAAGTGTTAGAAATTAAAATGGATCTAAACTCACAGAAGCAAAAGAGTAGGTGATTCCCAGCCATATGGTGGAGACGAGAGGAGGGACGTAGGTGAAGGCCAGGAGTCCAAAGACAGGCAGTGTGAGGACAGCACAGGACACAATGAAGATGCCCCGCAGACCCACGTAATCCTGCAGCCAACACAACAGAATGTCTGTTGTGCAACATATCTGCATATTTGACATTACTTTCTGCAACTTCTGGACAGTTTAGAGACAGATCTGGGTTAGAGATACTCACTATGAGAATTCCCAAGCAGATTAAGAGGATCACTGAGCTGTCATAAACTGCACTGGCAGCATAAGATGCCTCCTTCTGACTGTAGTCACTGTACTTATCCTGAATGAATTTACTGGACAGGAAAATACACAATCATGTCAGTTTTGCAAAATGCTATAAGTGCTCATGTATATTGGATCATATCAATGCAATGGTTTGTGATTTATGAATGATTATTTTACTTTAAACCGCAACAGAAAAACATAATAAACCAGAAAACGTGCAAATAAACACAGTGGTGTATTTCTTTCAATCTTGACGTAGACATCAGTTCATTTGCCGTCTCCAATCAGACCTTTGTTTGGACAAATTTGTGCTAGAAGAGTCTCAGATAAGATCATTTTCAAACTTAAAATAACACTGACATTCCGACCAAAGAAATATGAACATGTCGCTTATTGTATTGACACACCTACCTAGCATCTGCAATAAAAGAAAAGAGGCTATTGTAAAAGAACATGATGGTGAGAACCAGCAACCAGTATCTTAATGGGAGGAGCTTCACATCCTGAATTCTCTACACACAAACACACAGAAAGACAAATAATTAACTCCACAAACAATCACTTCCTGAGAAAGATGATGTCAGACACTGTTCATACCACTTTCCGGGACTCCTCTTCGATGGCACCGACAAGATGTTGCAGCTTCAACCTGAGATTGTCCAGTTTAATGACTATAATGGCAGCTACAAAGCTCAACCCACATAACAATGCACCTGCAAAACAAAGGATCCTGAACTACATAGTATGAAGAGAAACTCTCTTTACACCATCATTATTCAGTGGCACCATAATCCTACCACCCCAGAGTGTCCACTGCATGTGATATTTCTCCTCAAAACTCTGGGTGAGGAAAAAGTTCAGGACTGAACCGAGGCGAGAGGAAGCCATGGTGATACCAAACGCCATGGCCAGCTCCTTCCCTTTGAACCAGAAGGCTGTGATGCGGTTCTGAACAACTGATGAACATGCAAAGGAAAACATTTACTGAGGCGAGGTGACATGGCTAAGAGCCTGTATGAAATGACCTTACCGTATAGTGGTCCAAAGCCTGCTCCAAACAGGAGTCGGCCTGTGAGCATGAGGGGCAGCAGATAGGGAGTTCCTTTGAAGTGGGAGCCCAGTGCAAACAGTGATGAGCCCAAAACACAGAGAAAGGAGGACAGAAACACTCCAACTGCAGAAAGAACAGAGGGACAATCGATTATCCATCAGTTAGCATAAATTGGTTGTTGAGCAGATGAATAGATAATATACAGTATATGTAAACTTACAGCCGTTTCCGAATTTGTCAAGAAGGAATCCAAACACAACCGACGCAATTGCATTCCTATTAAGAGAACAGAATCAGATGTATTAGTATTAGAACCGTCTCAAAATGTAGCCTTAACATGCTAATTGTTTGTGGATCTGGGGATGATGGAACTTTAGGATGAACTTTTTTTTTTTTTCATTGATTGATTAGTTGATTAAATTGGTTAATAAATGTAATCAACCCATGTTACAGATGACTAAAAATGTATGACTTTTCTAAGGACCCAAAATGACCAATTATAGTGTAGAAACATGGGAAAAGTGAGTTTTTCATAATATGTCCCCTTTAACCCTTTAGTCCCTGATGGTCTGAGCACACCCAATCGCCATTACGGCCGTGGCACCAGCACCTGCTGGTCAAAATCGGTCTCTGTGACCGGAGCACCAGCGGCGGTTCCCGGTAACGGTGGTGCATATTACCGTAAAACCGGGCAAAGACCACAGGACCGGTGTTTTGTGGAACAGAACATCTGATTACAGATAGAGAAACCCTTGAGATGAGATCTGAAGGGGTTAACGCCATTGGTCAGACACCCCAATGTTCAGACAATTCGGCTGGTGACCGTGCAACACTTTCTATCAATTCACGTTCTCAACAAATAGTGTCTGTAGCTAAACCCGGGCCGGACATTGATGAAGATGACTGCTTTTCTCAAGCCTTTAATAATGCTCAGCCTTGAGAATTGGTTGAGTTTTTCCTTGTGAATCTCCAGAAGTACTATAAGAGCTTGTTCTCAATTCTAGCCAGCTGCTGGAACAAGTACAAAAACCGAGAAAAACCACCATAACATCTCGTTTTCATGCATCTGTCAAACTTCCATTTGCAGTTTTGGGGTTTGTAATGACCCGAAACTGCCGAATATGAATGTAGAAATTAAAAGTGACTTTTTGTTTTTTCATAATACGTCCCCTTTTAAGCAGCAGTTCAAAAACAACTTTTAGTATATTGATGGAAAGTCATAATCTAAATATCAGAGTGGTGGCTGTGAAAAGAGTGATTTGTGTTGTGCAGTGTGTGGGTGTGTGTGAGCGAGAGAGATGTAGAGAGAGAGAACTTGCATCCATGATGCAACAGCATGAAGAAGATTGTACTGCTGAGGGCTCAAACCCAGTCCCAGCACACAGTCAACGGTCCCATTGATCACCGTTGTATTGGGACATGTCAAGTTCTGTCAGGTGAAAGGAAGCAAATTATAAAATGCAGAGCCACAAAGTTACCGACTTTGGAATTTTGACAGCAAACAGTTATGCCAACGTGCATTTATGAGAAGGAATCATTGAATAAGGACTTTTTAAAGCTCCTGGTTCTTCCTTCTTACCCCTTGGAACTGATTCTGCAAAGCACTGAGGATGTCAAAGCAGAAGTAGGAGCCAAACGTCATCAGACAGTTGAAGAACAGCACCACAAAGCGGTAATACACTGAAATAGCAGATCAGTGCATGTAAACATACAAGCTCTCCTGTTCCACATTTCGTATTCCATACAGGGGTTACATGGGTTTCTAACGTGAATGTTGTCATCGAGTTTTGTGTTCCTCCGTTTTCCCCTCACTCGTCCGTCTCCCTCTCCTTTGATGGCAGTTCAGGCGCAGCTTATAACAAGCTGACTGAACCTGCTCCTCGTCCACCAGTCAGCAAGACCCTGCTTTCTACACGTGTTTGCAGTGTCGCTCCTCTCTCGTGTTCTCCCTACGTTCTCTGTTCCCGTTCAGTGATGTCAGCTGGCAAGTATTTAGGTTGTTCTCCATCAATTTTCTGATGTTGCCATGGACCTTGACAGTTTGTAATAGTGAGTTTTAGTTTTAGGCGGTGTAGTTTTGTTTGTTGTTGGTTAGTTGACGCCTGCACTTCGGCAATTCAAGTCCGTAACTTTGTAAACAATAATAACGTACCTTTCTCTACCAGTTGCACCATTGTTAGAGACAGTGGCTGGAAAGGAAAAGAACAATTTACATCCCACCTGTGAAAGATTCGCTGGTATTTAATGTCCCTTAATAAAGTTCACAGGGTATAAAACCCCATATAATGGTATCCAGGGTGGCTCTCTGTACCCACTCCTAGTACGGTACTCATTTGACCTGGGTACCATACCTGAAGCCAGAAACTTTAAAACTGTACAAAAATACAATATGCTATATTTAAGTTCTGTCTTTCCCTGCAGGTCTTTCCTTGCTACACCTGTAAAATAAAACTTAATATATGTCCTTTATTATTTTTTGTATCATTTCCTGTCTTCGGAGAGGACAGATGCATTTTCTCTCTGCTCCTACCTGTCTGCTCCTATCTCGGTCTCGTCTCGTCTCGTCTGTCTGCTGACTTTTCTTCTTGCACCGGCTCTAGTTTCCAGTTGACAAATGGATTAAAATATTGATAAATATATTTAAAATATAGTTTACCCTGGGCTATGACAGTGTCAGAATTTTCTCAAAGATTGACGCCATTAAAACTAATTTTCTAGGAAATGTAGGTCATTACATTTATAACGAGTATAACTTGTTGTAGGAACATTCAGAATCAGAATACTTTCAGGGTTTGACGTTAACTTTTATCGTCATGAAAACTACCTGCCCGAAAACATTTGATGGTTGCCCACAAATATTTTACTTTTTTTCCATAATGTATCTAGCTTCACCTCTGCTAATGAGAGCTGGAGGTTGTGTGGGTTGGTGCTGTGTGTGCATGTGTTTGGAAGCAGGATATTCAAATGATCTGGTAGCATTTTAATTGGAGTGCATGAGGAAGAACCAAGAAAGCACAGTGGCTTCATGGCTGTCCATAACATCTCTCTGATCTTTGCATCATTCATTCATGGGTGAATTTACTAAAACATGAAGAATCTCTGAACTGAATGACACAAAGTACCGGCGACTAGAAAGCCGGTTCGCTATGAGGCAGCAATCAGAGGAAGTCCGGCTTATAAACGCCGTTCTGCTCACTGGGAAAGGGACAAACGCTGATTGATAGCGGGTCGATCTGCGTTCAAACAGTGTCAAACCAGTCATTTCAGTGGGAAAGTGGCAAACATACATGTTTGTCTGTCTGTCTATCTATCTATCTATCTATCGCCTAGGCAAAGCAGATGAGGCGGAGACCCTGTTCAAGTGTTGTTGCTGTATTTTGCTGTCGAAAATAGTGGTCGATGTTTGCACGTGTAAAAGGGTCCGCACAACGACCTGTTGTGAGATCAGGATATAAACTTCCCTCGTTTTTATGGCATTGTCAGCTCGCTAATTTTAGAAAACCTTTTGAGAAGATGGCTGAAAGAAAAAAAGACGTGGAGTATTGTACTTTTCACTTTGCAGTCACAAAGAGGTCAGCAAAACCACACAGCAGCAGAAGTTGCATTGATGCTAAGAAATACTCATTATTGGTTAGAAACAGCACAACAAGGTTATTAAAAATAATTCAGAGACGTATTGTACTTGTAAAGTGTTATTACATTTAATGAATTTAGTTTTAAACATATTTTATGGCTCTCACAGAATTACATTTAAAAATATTTGGTGTTAATGGCTCTCCCAGCCAAAACGGTTCCCGACCCCTGACGTAGTGGTTGCATGAGTGTGCAAAGATTCAACATATGCATACAATATTTATATGAAAGGCGTAACTTCATGAAAAAAACACACTGGTCATTCCATTTTGTTATGATTTTTCTATGATATATACAGTCTCGGCCTCGTCTTGGTCTCGGGCCTCCAAATGTCTCGGTAATGTCTTGGTCTTGACTACAATACTAGTTGAAATCAAATATCTAAGACGTTTCCTATGTACACAAAAAGCAAATTTCTCTCAAATGTAGTTCACAAACTTTAAATCTGTGTTGGTGAGCACTTCTCCTTTGCCGAGATAATCCATCCACCTGATAGGTGTGGCATATCAAGGTGCTGATTAGACGGCATGATTATTGCAGGTGTGGCCTTTCATTGTGACCAGCCTAAGGGTGGATGTATGATGTATCTACGCAGACAGAAGACAGGTCAACAAACCAATCATTAGAATAATAAGGAAACAGAACCATGACAGATTATTTCCTTCCATTAAATATCGGAAGTAGACTGATCTCGTTTCATTCACAGCGTATGAGAGAGATATTTATAAACTCCTTAAGAATACGATGAATGCTGCTAACTTGTTTGGGTTTCATTTACATTCACTTTCTCTGTACAGACATAATCGTGCCGTTTTCTTCCTCATTTTGCTGACTGGTCCTCTTGTTTGATTTGTTCAGGGTCCCACCCTGTAGAGCAAAGAATGCAACTCAACACATTGAACACCTGGCTGTACAGTCAGCGTGTGGGACGACTGACCTGTCTGTGGTCAACAATGTTAAGCAGCACTGAGGTGATGATGCAGCTGATGGTGTTGGCCAACATGAAGATCATCATCCCTTGCCAACGCCACAGTGGAATTATACTTTGACTGTCCAGAGAATGGTGAAGGTCAGCATGAATCTAATATACTGCATCATGCACTGCAATCCCTCCTACCTACTTAGTTCCCAAAATCGTTCCAATAACCAGGTTAGACACGCCAACTCCAATCATCTCCATGGATACAGCCAGACCGAAGGCAGTTCCCAGAGTCGCCTGAGGTACCACGAGGGAAATTGATGGCCAGAAGCTCACCTGGAATACAGCACAGCTGGTTAGGTTTAGGACAAGTTCTGTGTTCCCTTCCGTCCCTATGTCCCTCTCTGGACAGCTGAGGATGGACTGATGTAGCATAACGAGACACGCCTGCTCCTCATTCAGTCCTTTCACAGACCCTGCTCTCTTTGCCAGATTATGCATGCATCCATCCCCGTGATTGCAAGTATCGCGATTCTTTCCGGTGCTCCTGTTTTTGTTTGGCTATGTCTGTCCATCCTCTTCCCTTTGCATGTTCTTTTGCTTCATTTGTTTGTTTATAGGCTGTGTACTTTTACTGCCGCCGAGGAGGTTATGTTTTCGCCTGCGTTGGTTTGCCTGTCTGTCTAAAGCAGGAGAACTCGCAACTAAAAAACGCAATCACCTGAATACCCAAACTTTCGAAGATTTATTGTAAAAAATAAATACCCTCCCTGCCTTAAGGACAAGTCCATTAGCATCCTCACATTGACACTTTCATTTTGATTTCCACATCTTGGTAAAACCGAATCGACTCTTTTTGGGTCTAAACACTCTCTACGTGAGATAAATGTTAATGATTTCAAGGTCACAGTCGATAATACAGTAATCTCCAGCAAAGAAGAGATGACCTATTTGGGCTGTGTTCTTGACAAATACCTGTCTGGCGATAGTATGGCAACTAAGGTGATCAAAAAAGTCAATCAAAGAACAAGATTTTTGGGCAGAATGTCTGCTTTTGTCAACAGAAGTGCTTTCCGGACGCTTGCTGGTGCCCTCGTTCAGCCCCTCTTTGACTATGCTAGCACCTCCTGGTATTCAAACATCAAAATGTCCCTGAAAACCAGGCTCCAAACCTCCCAAAACATACTGATTCGGCTACTCCTCAATCTGGGGCCCATGACCCACCTTCTTCCTGGACATTTTGCTAGCCTAAAATGGCTCAGGGTAGAAGACAGGGTTAAACAACTCAAAATGGGATTGGCATTTAAAATAGTCAATGCAGCTCTGCCCTCAGTCCCCTCAATCCCTGCATACCTGACGGAACACCTCCACAGATTTAGTGACACCCACAGCCACAACACTAGAGGGAGCTCAAACAACAACCTGATTACCCCCTCCTATAGGACCAACATGGGTAAATCATCTTTTTACAAGATGGCCACCCACGGACTCCTGAATACAACTTGCACTGTTCCATTTGCACTGTGTGATTACGCTAGTTTACTGCTGCTAGTACACATCTGTGTAACCACTCCGGCTACTGCTGATGTGTCTGTACTTGTATGGTTTTTGTATTTTGTCATTAATGGTAGATGTAGCACGACTTCACCGAGAAACGTTCCTGGTCTGTGAACCCTCACTGACAATGGCAATAAACTACTTCTGATTCTGATTCTTACAGTCATTGTTTATGACAAGTTAAGATTAATTACTGACCTTCAAAAAAGATATCAAATATACAGCATTTTAATTGGAAGACTATTTTTTTTATTATTAAAAAACTGTTGACTGATTTTCTTTGTCTTTGTCTTACTCGGGTCCACGTTTGAACTCTGATTAAGGCAGTGGTTCTCAAATGGTGGGGCGCGACCCCCCATACAAGATTAAAGTGTAATTGCACATCCACTCCAGTAGTTGGCAGTGGCGCCCTGATTGTCAGAGTGCGCACAGGGAGTATTAGCAGAAGAAGAGTTGTTGTAAACAAACCCTCAAGAGACAGCGCAGATAATAATATTTCATTTATTTTATTCAAATATTTTCTGTTGCAGACTAAAAAAAATGGTAATAAAGTTATTATTTGTTGTACTTATAGAGATATAGAAGCACTGGATTAATGTATTTTGACCCAACAGTCTTCATTAACACTTTTGATGAAAACGACAACATGTCTGATAACTATATATATTTACTGCTAGAGTACGTTGAGACTAAGGTTAATAAAATAATAACTATTTTTAGAGAGAACATGTGTTAGAAATTAAAATAGATCTCGACTCACACTGGCAAAAGAGAAGGTGATTCCCAGCCATATGGTGGAGACGAGAGGAGGGACGTAGGTGAATGCCAGGAGTCCAAAGACAGGCAGTGTGAGGACAGCACAGGACACAATGAAGATGCCCCGCAGACCCACGTAATCCTGCAGCCAGCACAACAGAATGTCTGTTGTACAACATATCTGCATATTTGACATTACTTTCTGCAACTTCTGGACAGTTTAGAGACAGATCTGGGTTAGAGATACTCACTATGAGAATTCCCAAGCAGATTAAGAGGATCACTGAGCTGTCAAAAACTGCACTGGCAGCATAAGATGCCTCCTTCTGACTGTAGTCACTGTACTTATCCTGAATGAATTTACTGGACAGGAAAATACACAATCATGTCAGTTTTGCAAAATGCTATAAGTGCTCATGTATATTGGATCATATCAATGCAATGGTTTGTGATTTATTTCTGTTGCGGTCTAAAGTAAAATAGTCATTAAAAGATGCAGAAAAAACATTTTGTTGTGAAATCATACTCCCTAAGAACGTGCAAATAAACACAGTGGTGTATTTCTTTCAATCTTGACGTAGACATCAGTTCATTTGCCCGTCTCCAATCAGACTTTTGTTTGGGCAAATTTGTGCTAGAAGAGTCTCAGATAAGATCATTTTCAAACTTAAAATAACACTGACCTTCCGACCTAAGAAATATGAACATGTTGCGTATTGTATTGACACACCTACCTAGCATCTGCAATAAATGGGAAAATGCCATTGTAAAAGAACATGATGGTGAGAACCAGCAACCAGTATCTTAATGGGAGGAGCTTCACATCCTGAATTCTCTACACACAAACACACAGAAAGACAAATAATTAACTCCACAAACAATCACTTCCTGAGAAAGATGATGTCAGACACTGTTCATACCACTTTCCGGGACTCCTCTTCGATGGCACCGACAAGATGTTGCAGCTTCAACCTGAGATTGTCCAGTTTAATGACTATAATGGCAGCTACAGAGCTCAACCCACATAACAATGCACCTGCAAAACAAAGGATCCTGAACTACATAGTATGTAGAGAAACTCTCTTTACACCATCATTCTTCAGTGGCACCATAATCCTACCACCCCAGAGTGTCCACTGCATGTGATATTTCTCCTCAAATCTCTGGGTGAGGAAAAAGTTCAGGACTGAACCGAGGCGAGAGGAAGCCATGGTGATACCAAACGCCATGGCCAGCTCCTTCCCTTTGAACCAGAAGGCTGTGATGCGGTTCTGAACAACTGATGAACATGCAAAGGAAAACATTTACTGAGGCGAGGTGACATGGCTAAGAGCCTGTATGAAATGACCTTACCGTATAGTGGTCCAAAGCCTGCTCCAAACAGGAGTCGGCCTGTGAGCATGAGGGGCAGCAGATAGGGAGTTCCTTTGAAGTGGGAGCCCAGTGCAAACAGTGATGAGCCCAAAACACAGAGAAACGATGACAAAAACACTCCAACTGCAGAAAGAACAGAGGGACAATCGATTATCCATCAGTTAGCATAAATTGGTTGTTGAGCAGATGAATAGATAATATACAGTATATGTAAACTTACAGCCGTTTCCGAATTTGTCAAGAAGGAATCCAAACACAGCCGACGCAATTGCATCCCTATTAAGAGAACAGAATCAGATGTATTAGTATTAGAAGCTTCTCAAAATGTAGCCTTAACATGCTAATTGTTTGTGGATCTGGGGACGATGGAACTTAAGGATGAGCTTTTTTTTCATTGATTCATTGAAATTAGGCCTGAAGGAAGGGCTTCTGGATAGATTCTCATGGGTTCGTCTCCCATTGGGGCCTGACCAAAAAACAGCCAAAAGTTATTTGAGTTCTCCAGCGGGTCCACTACCCATGGGAAGAACCATAGGGGTCCAGTGTGTGTGTAAATATTCATATATATATAAATATATAGGGCGGCTGTGGCTCAGTTGGTAGAGCAGGTTGTCCAGTGACCAGGGTCAAACTGTCCTTGGGCAAGACGCTGAACCCCAAATTGCTCCCAGTGGGCCTGACCGCACCTTGCATGGCAGCAGTCGCCCACTGGAGTGTGAATGGGTGAATGTGAGGCTAAAGCGCTTTGGGCACAGCGAAAGTGTCGAAAGCGCTATAACTGTAGTCCATTTAGCATGACTGTTGTCATACGGCAGCAGTTTGACAGTGCAAACAT
>NW_027180776.1:0-32153 GCF_040956055.1 Brachionichthys hirsutus | reverse complement strand
GACGGTGACGGCCTCAGGGGAAAGTCCTACCGTCTAGATTGAACGTAAACGCACCAAAATAAATTCACATCATCCAGTAAAATAAAATTAAATGCCTTATAAATGTTATTAATTTAATGATGAGCTTGTAGTAATAAAATAATAATAATTAAAACTTCATCTCCAGCGCATTACTTTAAATTGACTTAAAAACGTTTGCGCTCCATCCATCCATCAGTCCAATCAATTATCAATTTATTCATCTTATATAAAAAAAAATATATATATGGGGGATTTTATTTTTGGAAGGTAAATATGTTTCATTTAGTTTATCCAGCTTTATTTTAATCATCATTTATTAATCATTTTGAATTTAAACGATAACATAAATCATAATTTAAACTGCAGTGATATTAATTAATATCCTTAAAATAACTTGGATAAAACCAAACAAACAAAA
The DNA here is from genome assembly GCF_040956055.1 of Brachionichthys hirsutus. Classification (NCBI taxonomy): domain Eukaryota; kingdom Metazoa; phylum Chordata; class Actinopteri; order Lophiiformes; family Brachionichthyidae; genus Brachionichthys; species Brachionichthys hirsutus. The sequence continues at coordinate 31,714 of NW_027180776.1, read as the reverse complement.
ATAAAATAGAAAAAGGGAATTCCACGCGTAAAACGCTTTGGAATCTCAAACATCTCTTCCTCACCTGGATGTCCTCCATGCCGTGGAGACCGTGCAGCAGCGCGTCTCCCATGCCGGGCTCCAGCCCGTGGTGCGCGGCGTGCAGCAGCACGTCAGGCCGCCGGACGCCACCGTAGTCCCGCCGTGCGTCCAGCCCGGACAGCTGCTGCAACGAGGCCCGCGGCTGCGCCAGCAGAGCGGAGCCGTCCATCCGGTCCCCGGTGACGTCTTGTCCCCGTTGCCTCGCCCCCCACGCGCCCTGCTGGCTCTGGTGCAGGGAGTTCAGCGAGTAGGGGTCGCTGACGTGGGAGTACGGGTCCTGGCTCTGGTAGTGAGCGAGCGGCTGTACGGCGGCGGAAAGTACGGAGGCTGGAAGTCCGAGGAGGGCGCGTGAGACAGCGGCGGCGCGCTGGAGTACGGTCCCGCGTGCGATACCGCGCCCAGCTGGGACAGGCGCGAGCTGTGGCTCGAAACGCCGTCATGTCGGTCCTGGAGGGGGGGTGCAGAGGAGGGGGACACGTAAAAACTCTCATAGGATTAGAACCACGTGAACAAAATGAAACCACATGGAGGCCTCGACGCATTTAACTGCGCCGGAACGTTTTAAAACGAGCACCGGAGGAACATTCGGTCGTTTCGTCTGAAATGACTTCACGCCTCTCAGCAGAAATCCCCCCCCATCCCGCCCGCATTGAGCATCTGCTCCGAAACGCAACGCGAGGGACGCGAACTCACCGCGGCGGAGTAGGAATGAACCAACATCTGCAAAGCCTCCTCCGGCGCGCGCGCGCGTCACGAGCGTGTTCACCGTAACAGCGGGACGGGAAGCACCTGGCCGGGTCGAGATATAAGCCAAACTCGTTCCAGGTAAATGTGTGCACGCAGTACGCACGCAGGGGGGGGCCTGCAGGTCTCACGTCTCCATCCGCGGATCCTTCCTCCGCCCGGAGCTGCAACCGCTCTAAGTGTGAACACGGAGCGAACCGGCTCTCCACCCCCGGTGCACGGTGTAATTGTTATTCATGACTGAGACTTACAGGAATATTAATGCGCGCGCGTACGCGTGCGCGAGGCGAGGGGGGGGGGGGACGGGGACTGGCGACATACGGAGCGTGAAGCCTCTCGCGCAACCGGGAGTGAGTGACGTTTAAAATTCCGTGGAGAGCCGGAACGGCGCGCGAACAGCAGGAGACGGAGAGAGGAGTCTCTCTGACGCAAAATAAAATAAATCCATAATCCGGGGGGGGCTCTGGCGGAGGAAGATGGCGCCTTCGAAGACATTCGCATGCACGAATTCTTTCTGCGCAAACAGACTAACGGTAAAACACGCACAATTGAAGTTAGTGAATAAAGCAGGGTCAGACACGTGCATTGCGCAAACACAGGATACTTTACGCGTCCTCCGTGAAGATGCAACTCACCTTTACGCACGGACACCTCCTTTTAAGTGATTCCAACGAAACCCTTCCAACACACACAGTCTTTAAAAAAAAAAAAAAAAAAGTAGCTCATGATGTCTTTTAACAGTCGACTAAAACGCTCCATGCACGCCAGGAGAGCGCACGCGGGGGGGGGGGGGGGGGGGGGGGGCTCGTCAAAAGAAGCGATTACACTTTACATTGTCGGCCTAACGCCCCCGCCCCCCCCCCTCCCTCGCGCCGTGGGAGAGATGCCATGTGCGGCGTGGAGACGAGGGGCCTCGCCGGACGCCCTTTCTTCACGCGCTTTGTGCTCGAGCCCATTCAGCGCGCGCCGCCGGTGCCGCTTTGCGCCCACGCGTGCGCCGGTATTCCTCCCTCTCGCCTCGCCCCACTCCACTGAAAATGATTGTCCTGGATGAAAGCCAGATGATGAAACATGAGCCTCATCTGACCTGCAGCTCCGCTCCGCTGTCGAACATCGGAAACGTGTTCATTTGTTTTTCGACCATTTTAAGAGGCTCTAAATTCTATTTTATTTTTTAATTTTGCTTCAACTATTTTTATATAATATTTCTATTTTTCTATTTTCAAATATAGCGATTATTCCATCCTTTTTGGATTTATTTGTAGTATTTACATATATGACGATTCTAGAAATGCAACAAAATAAAATATAAATAAATGCAAATTCTATTTTATTGAACCCCTTGACTCCATTATCAAAACACAAAACGACTGCAGAGGTAAAAAAAAAAATAGCGCAATTTGTTTCTTAAGGAAAAATTGTGATGGGAGATACAACCTCCAGTTGATATGAGCATCCCATCATAGAGTAACAGGCCCCCGACCTCCAGAGGACCCCCCCTCCACACTCACACTCACGCACACACACACACACACACACACACACTTCTCTTAACGATTAAAAACTTCATTATAGCCTTAAAAGTTTGTCTAATAAGTCTTTCTTTAACGCGCACAGACGTGGACGGAAACGTTACCTCATAAATATCTTCATACTTCACATTCTCAACTAGTTTCCACAGCATGGTCGCTTCTCCGGCGTCGGTAAACCGAATGCAACCAAGTGAGGAAGGGATACTTCATCTCTCTCTCTCCCTCTCTCTCTCTCTCCTTCCCTCCCTCCCTCTCTCTCCCTCTCTCCGCCCTCCCTAAAAGCAGACGGGCTTTGTGAATGGTGATAAGAAGAAGCTGCGTGGCTGATTCACGCATGATCATGAGCAACAAACAAACAAATTATAATAATCAATGTTTCATTTATTACGCATCTGCGTGATTTTTTTTAAATAAAAATGAAATCCGGTCTCGCTTTTATTCCAGTTCATATTTTTAAGCTTCTTTAATGCTAAATAGTGTCTTGGTCCACCGTCCAATCACATCAGACAACAATGTAAACAAGATCCGGACATAATCCTGATATAAGTCACAGTATAGAATCATATTAACAGTATATTAATATAAACTTCTAATCTAAGTTATTGATTCCTGTGGTAACTGGTGGAAAGTATTGTCTGATAAATCTTCCATCAAAGTTCATTCAGTTTAAAATCATCCGGAGGACCAGAGCGTATAATTCAGATTATATTTCATGTTCGTGTCATCTATCTGCACACTGCCACCACGCACAACAGAACTCACTGAATTCACTAGTTTATATTTATTCTATGCTTTCAGTCATTTTACGGATCTATCTTAAAGCTTCTTGATTTATCTCACATTCTTATATATTAAATAAAATCATAATAAAATATTTCACGGTTGATGTTGGAAAAGTCTGATCAGCTGTATATTTTCTCCTTCTCTTGGAAAAAATAGGTCAAAATCATTAAAGTTGCTGAAAATAACTATTAAAAGATGTCATCAATCATGTAATCGACTTCAGACTTTTTTTTCCCCCAATCGTGTGCGCACTGCGCCCCCTAGTGTCCGAAGACTACACATGCACAAACCTCGAAAAAATGCCTGTGAATCTGATTATTTGAATTTCTGGCTGGACAGGAAGGACATCTCGAAGCTTTGCAGTCGAGTTCTCAAGTATTTGTTTGTATATTAAATGCTTTTATTGTCAGTGTGATCATTATTCTGATCTCTAGAAAACAGCACAAAGACATGAATCTAAAGCAGAGCCACACATGAAAGTGGCCTGAATCTAATTTGTAAAACATTTTGCTGTTCACTTTATGACTGGAAGAGGTCCACAAAGCCAAGATGCACATGTTTAACTTCAAATAAAAGCTTTCATGTTGTGTCTCTACTCCTGCTTGTGTGTCCGTTCCTTCAATGTTTCATGAAAAGGAGAAAAAAAACAAGGAATTTTCACCAAAAATCCAAGTCATGAATGTTTAAGGACCATGGCTGTTGTCGTGTTCTCTGAAGCGACCCGCTGCCAAATATTCACCCGTATTCTGTCTCAAACACACACACACACACACACACACACACACACAAATGGCAGGACATATGACTGTCAGCAACGACAGATGTCCTGACAGTCTGGACGTCTTGAGGCGATGGTTGTGGTCGTCCTGCGGGGCTTTGACACGCGATTTATCAGCATACATTACACACATGTCAAAGTAACAGGCCTCTCTCTCTCTATCTGCGCTCAGCTTCTTTTTTTTGTTTGTTTCCAACCGCCGCTTCAAAAACAGCCTCATTCTATTTTTTGCTGGCGTTTCAATTGGGAGACGCCGATAATATTTGGATTCCACCTTATTTTTCAGCCTTTGCAAACGCTTTTAGTCGCAGTTAAAGGCACGCTGCATCCCACATATGACGAGTGCCGCCTGACAAGAGAAGAAAACAACGCAGGGACACTGTAAAGTATTTAAAAATGAAGCATTCATTATTTCAGCCTGGGTTCAGTTACTTGATTTTAATTCAGCAAAGTGAGCTGCTGTGTATTTCTGCAGTATTCATGACATTTTATTCAAGTAGATGGGATTGGAAAATAGGCGAAGTATAGATTAATTCATATTTGTCTTGATCACACAGATGATCTATATTATTAACTGATTTATCAACTATTATTGACCACTTTGCTGCAGACAGGTCTGAAACATATGCTTCAAAACCCCACATGCAATATTTTGGATCTCAAGTGAATTTAAACACCACTTTCTTTAATATTTTTAATGCAGAATTTCATTTCTGAACTTGTTCACTGATTGAAGCTGCACTTCCACTGGCGACCACTAGACGGCACTAGAACACCACGGACAAGAGCTGAACGCAGACGGAGGAGAGAGAGAGAGAGAGAGTACAGGATTGGATTATAAAAACTGTTAACTGTCTTAAGCCTGTACATTTGAGTTTTTAAACATATATATAATATAAAATGTTCAATTATTCAATATTACGCTGCATGATTAAATGAAGCATGACCTCCACATCCACTCCCCGCTCAGCATCCAACACGTGGAAGCATCAGAGGATGCAGGACCAAACAGGGAGCGTCCTGGATGTCCATGCGTGTTTGTGCACGATGAGTAAATGACTTCATCAGAACTGCTCGTGTTCCATGGGACTGATGCGGATCAGGACAGGAGGGGATGAGGTTTGAGCACAGAAGCCATGGAGGAAGAGGAGGAGGAGGGTTGTAGCTTCAGAGGAGGAAGGCTCGGAGAGACGGGGCTTAGAAGTCAGCAGAGTTTTGCTATTCATGGCTTTCGGGCTCAGTCAGCGGGAGTTTCCCTCTGAGACCAAAGACGCTTTAATTCCCTTCCACACAAATGGCAGAATTCTCTGCGTGCAGTTCTGGATTGAATAAACATGTTTGGTGTGTTTGCATATAGAAACGCGTGAACTGCATTGACATTTATTCCTGGTGCAACAAACACGACGCACCGAGGACCGGAAGGGGAAACGGTGAATTACGCATCACGCACAAACCCGTTTCCTCTCCAGACACTCAAACGATGAACCCATTTCGTTTTCCTGCTGCTTCTTTCCGATTATTCCCTCTGGAGTTCTGGACGTCATAGGGTCGATACCCGAACCTGCAGCTGGGTTTGGATCTATACGATCATCCCCGTCGCCTCGTAATTCTGCTTCAAAAAATGTCTCAAGTCATGAGGACAAAGCCTAAAATGTCTTATTTTTTAAAGTTTCTCAGACTTTTTTTATTTTTATCATCACTATGCAGTTTCGCAGGTTGCACAGTCCCATAAGGTTCTGGGTTTGAATCCGGACCCGGAACCCCTCTGTGAGACGTTTTGGCTGCTTCATGAGGATGTTTGCAGAGAAGTTCTGAACCCAAAGCGATGCCTCAAAATCATCTGTGGCTGAGAAGATGCAGCAAATAAAGTTCAGTCCTGTGACGACCTGGTGACTCGTCCTGTTTGTAACCCAACTTTAACAGATGATGGTGACGCCAAAATACTTTTTTTTTTTATTGTGCAATAATGCCTGGTCTCTAATACCACTATTATTTCCCCACCCGAGGCTGAACTCCCGCGGATTCTGGGTGAATGCATCCTGTCTGATGATGTATTGTCGTGTTATGTGTGAGCTCTTTTTTTTTTTTTTTTTAATTGAATGGAATCTTAAAGCTCAAAACAGACGCTACACAGAGACGCCAACAGGCAGCGGCTCCTCGCTGCGTTTTAGAATCACATTGTTATTATGAAATATATAAATAAGGAGAGAAACCTGACAGAAGTCAAACAAACTGAAGACAAACACACACCCTGGCTCCTACAAAGGACGCGTTTGAACTTTTCTGTAGGCAGAGCCTTGTTTCAGCAACATGAAAGAGGGAACTCTGACTCTTTAATAATCATTCTAACACCGAACTCGTATAATTCAGCCACACTGCTTCTCTTAACTCTGTTCTGTGTGTTTAAACATAGTGTGTGTGTGTGTGTGTGTGTGTGTGTGCATGTTAAAGCCACAGCAAATAGTATAGAACACATATCAACCGTCTTTATTGATCACCAGCATTTAACATCCATGTAGCTGAAAGCCTGCAAGAAAAAGTAATTTAAATATTTATATATATCTTTACAAATGTTCACGAAGGAGCCAGAGAGCTTGAGTCGAGATTTAGGGGAGTGTACAAAGATAGACATGCACAGGGAAGAGCAACACGCACGCACGCACGCACACACACACACACACACACACACACGCACGCGCGCACACACACACGCACAGTTCAGCATTCTCTCATCCAGGAACAATCTCTTCTCCCGTGATGATAAAATAAAGTAAAGGTGAGTCAGATTGGTCGGTCATGTGACGTCACAGGGGGTGGGATTTGACATGATGTGTGTGTGCGTGTGTGTGTGTGTGTGTGCGTGTCGTCACTAAACACACCTGCCTGAACTGCAACGTCAGCATGGCCAAGTTTACTTCCGGTTTCAGAATAAATAAACCAAAAAAAAAGTATTGGATGAGTTACAGCAATCTCCATGGTGAAGCTCCTCCACGTCAAGACACACACACACACACACACACACACACACACACACACACACACACACACACTCCCCTAAATGCAGTGGGAGTCGGGGGGGCTACTCAGTCTTTTCCGTCTTCCCGTCTTTGCTCTGGGGCTCGCCGCTTTTCCGGAGCTGCGTCTTCTCCGAGCTGTTGTTGATTTGCTGTTCGGTCGCTCCGCCCGCTTTGCCGCCGGAGTTCTTGTCCAGGTAGTTGAGCATCTCGCTCAGGACCGTCTGGAAGGTGCTGAGGGCGGCGCAGACCGCCGGCGTGCCAAACCCGTGAGTGATCAGACTGTCGGATAGAAAGAAACGAGCGTGAGAACCGTGGAACAGTTCCTTGTCCTCTCCCAGCGTCATGGCATGTAGTCAGGCTAGCCCCCCCCCCCCCCCCCCCTCTGGTGCTTACCTGAAGTGTGTGAGGTGTCTCTGGATGTCCATGTCCAGGATGGGGGTCGGTCTGGAGGAGCCCAGAGGAGAACGGTCTTGGCTCAGTAAATCCTGGAACTCCTTACAGATTTGCCTGACAGACAAAAAGAAGGGTTGGGGAGGGACGAGGGTTTAACCATCTGTCTGCAGCTCAGCCAGAGCTGCTCCAGTTTTCTTTCTGACACACACACACACACACACACACACAGACAGCGGCACATTCACAATGTGATACGAAATCCTTCGTTGGATGATTTTATATGGAAAATCTTATTCGGCGCTCAAATTTGATCTTTAAAATTCGAGCACGAGAGGGAATGTTTTCCCATTGTTGTTGAATTTTGGTTTCTTATATGAAATCTTTCTTGTTAACCAGACCCCAATAACCAACCTCTTTTCTTCTGCTCTTTATACAAGTATGTGTTTTTTGACTTTGTCTGACTCTTTGAAAGATTACACGAAAAACTCCTTGATGTATTTTCAGGAAACTTGGAAGGAGGGTTGGGCAGATTGGGGGGGGAACAATCCGGCACATTTTGACGTGGATCCAGAGAGAGAGGTGTGGATACAGGAATCTTTTATATTCTTCTTAGACATTTGGAATATGGCCTTTTTTTTAGAGCCAACTTTGTACAGATGAGCGTAAGACTGGCTGAAAGGGTGAGACGTGTGTGGTGGGAAAAAAATCAAAGGTTGAATTTGTTCCAAATAAAGTGACGGTGGATGGAAAGCAATGGAATCCCAAATTCTAGCATACAGAACACTTTACGCGGGTCCTATTTGAACGCCTGCGTGTTTACGTCCTCACTTTGTGGCCAGAACCATTTTCTTGCGTGCGCTGGTTTCTTTGGGCTCGCTGTGCTGCCTTGCCAAATGTTCCCCGACCGCCTTACTGGGAAACTCTGTCTCGCAGGTGTAGCCGAAGTCCCTCGCCAGGTGGAGGGCCTCACCTGAGGATGGAAATCGGATGAGACTTTGCGCTAAAACTGGAATATTTGGGCCGTTTTTCCGGAGAGGACTTCCGGCCTTACCTTCCACCAGGGAGGTGAGCAGCGTGACGTTGGCAGCTTTCCTCCGTCCTGCCGGCAGGTTGAGGCCCAGACGGTCTAATTTCTCCCGGAGACACCGGCCTCCGTTCTTAGACTTTGCTCTAACGGAGGAGCAAAATAGCATGGCTTGATTAATGTAAGGCAAGAAAAGGCTGATCATCCACCGATCACATGACCGCTTCTCAAACACTGAACAGTGTCTTAATGAGTGCGGGAGGAACAAAAGCTCCTCTTTGATTTGACAAAGCAGTAAAATCAAAGAGTGGAAAATTAAAACACGTCAACTCATTTATATGTTACGTTTTTATACATAGATACGGAAGCACGTCCCCTGGAGTTTATTTTGTCATTTCTTTCCAAAACCCAAAGTGAAAAGTTCTATTTTGAAAAGAAACAAACAGAAAAAGTCCTTCATCTTTTTAAGGTTTTTAAACTCTTTTGGGATATTTGGATTAAACGTGATTCCTGTCATTCGGTGTGCGAACAGTTTTCCAGTCGTGATCAACTTCCGTACATTCAAATGACACGACGACGCGCGAGGACAGATTCTCCGTGATGGATTCTTTACCCCCAGACGATGCTTCTCATTTTTCCAACATGCCTCTGCTTTGCTGATGCCTCATCATGTAGGATCAGCCATATTCTTTCCTCTCTTCCCTTTCTCTCTGCCTCATCAATAATACAGTGTTGGCAACTCTTTGCTTCCTCTGTTTCCTCTGATCCTGGCATGCTTTGGCCCCGGACTCGACTCCCTCTGGCTCCCTGGGCACGGCGGCGCGTGCAGCCCCGGCCCCTGGTTCGCCTACATCAGTCTTTGCGGATGCTGCTCTATATCTTCCGTTTCATCCGAGGGCGACTCAGACTCAGGCATCTCTCGCCACGATACGAGCCAGATTTATGCCGTGGAAACAATATTTTCTCTTTATCTCCCTGGCCTCTTTACCTCAGTCACGACTTGCTGCAGGATATTGCTTCCAGGATTGAGGAAGTAAAAGTCTGAGGACGTACACCTGCCGATCTTAAATCGGTATAACCTGCAGAATTCATTTATGAGGAACACTTTTATTTTAATAAAATGTGAAGTCCTCTGCAGCGGCATGATGAAATGATTCTGCATGGAGCTGCGATGCCATTGAGATTCCTTACTTGATCGGACTTCCAATCTACAGATCTCTCTCGGAAACACATTTAGATCCATTACAGAAGCATGCTGGGTACTGACCTACGCAGTATGCCCCCCAATAAGGAGGCGTTGAGGCACTCTGGCGGGGACAGTCTTCTTTTCACCTCGGCGATGGTGACTTTGTACTTGGAGGTGGAGCTGAGCAGGGACAGTCGACCCGGTACCGAACAGAACAAGTCTGTGGGATTCACTACGCACGTTCCTCCTGCACGACAGAGACACAAGATGCTTCACAAAGAGGTTCGGCACGGAGCGGCACAGCGGTTAGCATTAGCTGAGTCATTGTTGCATGCATGCTCCTGCACAGTGGAGTGAGTTTAGAGCACGACTCTGCAACTCCAAGTCTGGAAGAGGAATAAATATAATGCTGCTGCAAAATGCACTGGTCAAACTAAAGAGGCATTTCCGTTTGATCTTTTCTATCTTTAAAAAAATGATTTATTGGCTTCATATTTTGTCACCATGAAAATGTATCCTGTGTTTCAACTGAAATGAGCAAATCTAGCTGCTCTAATGCTGAATTTCATCAGATTTAGGCGTCTGTTTTTAATTTATGCTTCTCTGCATAACATGAGGATTTAAAAATCTATGGTGGAAAGATGATTGAATAGAATTTTTTTTTTTTTTTACATACTTTGACCATCTGCGAAGATGTTAGCTTGGATATTTTAGGAAAAATGTGCTCTTTATTTTGTAAACCTGAATATATCCGACCCTTGATTTACACGAGGGCTCTCTGGATAGAAGTTATTTAAATAAGGAAGCCTTATTCTATATTCATGTGATAAATAAAGCATTACACCAACAAAGCTTTTCCACTTCCACTAACTTCCAAATCATTAATCAGATAATTTTACAATGCATTTTACATCTTTGCATTGTCACAGTTTATTTTTGCTCTAAATTCTGTTCAATATTAACCTGTATATAGTTTTTTAGCCGGCTTTCGTATATATTTATGTTCCTGTTGCACAGTATTTGTCTGCGTGTGATGAAATTACAAGAGAAGGAAACAAGACCTTGACTTTCACCACCGTCCAGCCCGACTCTCGCTCCTGAACGCATGAATAAATGATAGTGGTTGTGATGAAGATTCCTTCCCATTATTAATTGCATTGGAAATCAGTGTTGCCCAGCCCTTCTGGAATATATCGACTGTTCTGAGGCCTGTTATTATTAATCTAACGTCCCATGCTGAAACGCGAGGCTTCTGTCTGATGTCCTGTATTATTCATCTGCCTCATTATCAAATCTACCAGCACGGGTGCGACTCTTCGTTATTCATCCATGCATGGGTGGAATGAAGGAACGGAAGCCCGTTTAGGCCTGAAAAGAAACAACGCGTTTGGCCACCAGCTAATCCAAACACCTCTCACCTGCAGCCCCTGTGACGTCATAAAGTTTTTGGAACACGTGTGCATGAATGACGTCCAGGTTGGTGCGTGTCTGTCAGGATTCGCGCGCTCTGAAAAGGGGGCGCGCGTGTGAAAGCCGCGCGGGTTCACATCATATTAATTCCCCTAAAAATGTTTTGATTCAAAGTAGTTTGTATTTTTACGTTGCCAAGGGCAATCGAAAAGAGCTATTGCCGGTAGTGCAAGTCGGTGGAGCGCGCCCGGGCCCAGAGGCTATAGCGGTATTTAAGCATCGGAGAGTAGCCTCGGGCGGGCGGCGCGAGCGGCGGGCGGGATCACACGCGGAATCAAGCGCTCCCTTTTACGCGTTTGCCACGAAAATTAAAGAAAAAGGAGACACGGGCCAGATGTCATTCTGCTCATATTTTAACAACAGTGTTTTTATAGCTCCAAAAAAAAAAAAAAAAGAGCGCGCCGATGTCTTGACAGGAGAGAGAAAGAGAGGCGCGTGCGGTGGATGAAGCGGCGGGGGCGAGCGCGCATGCACAGAGGGTGATTAAAAACACAGAAGACTCCTCCTAAGTAGGATCCGCGTTTCTCCAGTGATTTCCTTTTGAAAAAAGGGTCACGTGAATATTCATGGCGCCAAAAGCCGCAGTCAGAAAGAACAACATTAATATGATCCCGGCTGAATCCCCCCCCCCCCCCCCGCACCCTCATTAGCATATCAAAGCGTCCGCCCGAGGCGAGAGAAGCTATCGATACGGGGAGCGGGAGGTAAAGCAAAGATTATTGGTTGTGATGGTTGCAGCGGCTGAGCTCAGGGCCAAATACGGCGCAGCGTTAACCCAAAGTGATGGCGGAGGGATCCCCGCGTCAATACGAGAGAAAAGCCCCAACACCTAGGAAAAAGCAGACCCGAGACCAGCCTTCATTTCTGCATGGAAAACTTAAAAAAATAAAATAATTAAATCCCGCATCAGGCTTTGATGGGCCAAACCCGGACTCGGGAGGAGACTGGCTGCTGCAGGCAGGACGAGTCCCCATGCACCGATGCCCGGCCTTTAAACAGGATCCACTGATTAAACACAGGAGGCGCATGCAAAGGTTCAGGTTCAGCACAGCCCCTCACTTTAATAAAATAGACGCGAAATTAAAGTTAAATTTCATCTGCAAAGAAGAAATGGCAATGAGATAGATAGATATATTTACTATATTTTCGTTAAATTATCTTGTAAAATGGTTTAAAAATAATTGTTAATTTGGACTATTCCTTTAGATGTTTCCTCTTTTTTTTAATTTTAATGCAGGAGGGAGAGACAAATCGGTTTGTTTTAATGAATATTATTATATTCCAATATTTATTTCATGAAAACAAGCCGTCATTCCAAAACGACTTCATATAAAAGGAGGCGTTTAACTATATTTAGTGTGACAAAGTGCAGTTAAATAAATCAAGTATACTTATCAATGACTTTGTTGACATTTTGATTCGGTCTATAAATAAAGAAACAACAACAGGAAATGTTTAGTGTGAGAGGTGAAAAAAAAAAAAAAAAAACAATAAAAGCGTGCGTGTGAGTGACAGTCCATCTCAGCGTGGAAACGCGGAGCGCCGTGTCTGCGCGCGTGTTCACCGCGTGAGCGTTTAAATAGGCGAGGAGCGGCGTAACGCGCTGACAGCCGACAAGAGCAGACTGTTCCGCCTGTTTGTCTGCCTGCCCGCTGTCGCGTCGCGTCGCGCCGTGAGTGTCCGCGGCCTCCGGTAAGACAACAGAGTCGACGGGAACCTCACCTCTCCGGATGACGCCCCCCTGGCCGTTCAGCACCAGCCCGCACTGCGCCTCCACGGAGCCCTGCGGAGAGACACGCTCATTATAGGACGCGGTTTACCCAGCAGCCGGAAAGAATGGCGTTCATTTCATTTTACGCGCGAGTTGTGGTGTCATCCATCCATCCATCTATCTATCCATGGCTGTTGAAACAGTGAGCTCCTTCCTGTAGGCTCCTTATTCTAGCGTAAAGACAACAACACAATAATAAAATATCACGCAGCCGTGCGTGGAAGCTTCTCTGTTAGCTTAGCATCTTTCTATGGGCTCTGAGTGGAAGTGAGCGCACAGATTGAAATGCAGCTCAGGGTCCGAACGGACCGCTTGAGAGGCTCCGGGCTGTCGGGGAGGACAGCGCGCCTCGTCCGCGCAGCAGCCTCCAACCTGTTGGGAGCATCTGCAGCGAGGAACCAGCAGCCCACGACGCACAGGCCCATAACCTGTACATGGAAACCTGTTACAGCCGCCATTTTACTCCAGATCACACCCAATCAACAATGTCATCAAGAAAGGAAAACACGCGCTTTATTTTAATACAGAAATCTTAATCCCCCCCCCTCCCGAGCCTGGAGGCCCGGCCCACGCAGAACCCCCGTGATTAAAATAAACCTGAAAGGAGGAGGTTGTTGCAGCTCTTTTTTCTTTTTACCAGCTCCTGCTCTGTTTCTTTTCTTCTGATGCGAAGCTAAAGTGATTATAAAATCAATATACAAAACGCAGAAGTGTTGCATGAATCAGCTTAGCGGCGGGGGGAAAGGTGTGGCAGCTGCCTTTGTTCAGCATGAAAATCTCTTTAACGCGCTCAAAGATGCGACCGGGGCTGCACGGGGCCGGCCCGGCCGGGCGCATCTGTTCGGTTCACGCGCGTCCGCCTCGCGCCAGCTCAGGTTCACGAGCCGCGCCTTTCTTTTACGCATAAAGGGTCAAACCTGCGCTCTTTTCATGTGCGCGCATGCTTTAGATAAAGATATAGGGTTAGTGCCAAAATGGTGGCAAAATAAATATGTCTGGATATGAAAAAATATAAAAATAAAATAAAGCATATTTATATGCTAATTTAAACAATATAAATTGTGAAATGTAGCACATAAATCGCATATTAACGTTAATTATGCTTCTGTTATTTTCATTTAATTATTTAAAACTAAAATTTACATTTTGAAGCTGATGTTGCTTTGAAATAAAGAAAACCTATTTACAATTGCAAAATATAGGAAAATGTATAATTTCCAAATTTTATTTTATTTATGTTTCCGTTTACCAGTAAATTAATAAAAATTAATAATATAAAATTATTTTGTTAGTAGCCCATTTCGTACGTCGGTGCATAAAAGCGACACATCATTGAGCTGAGTTAACGTGCCTGAAATTATGTGTCCGCTCTCTAAAAAATAGTGTTTAACTCGAGCCGAGTTTTAACCGGCTCAGATGTCGCTGCATAAGCAACAAAGCTGATTGACGTTAAGTCGGTAATTGGATAAACTACGGTGCTTTATGGCGCAGGAGCCGGCCATTGTGCCCCGAACCCCGATCCGTTAATCCGCCCTTAACCGGAGAATAGAGCAACCAGCGGCTTTTCTCTGCCTCTGCAGACACACGCACGCACACACGCACACATCTCGACCATTTCTTTACATCGAAAAGAATTATGTAAAATATGGGGTCACGTGTGATTGTGGAAAAAAAAACAAAAAAAACATAAAGGATGGATTTCATAATAAAGGCCTGAATAGACTGCCAGTCAATTAACCTTTAGAAACCGGCGCGCCGCCTGCACTTGACATTTACTGGTTGTACAGTCACGTTTCTGCTGCCAACAAGATTCTCTCCAATATGACTAACTTTAAAGTATATAGGCCATGAGGGCGGCTGGGATGACCCGCGGGGTCAAATGTAACGGAGCCCCGCCCGTGTCGTCCCAGACATGCAGACATCTGCTGCCTTTCTGCTCAATATTTTTTGGGGGAATTGTTCTGTTACTGGTACAATAGATGGAGAAAGAGGGGGGTGGGGGTGGGGGGGGGGTCAGCGACGGACCAGAATGATGGGCCAGTGGGGCAGGAACATATAAAGCAGTGTTAATAAACCAGACATGAGGAGGCACCGCCGGTACCTGCAGGTCGTCTGACGCAGGCGCGGAGAGACCCAGGCCGGCGCCGGGTATCAGCCGCTGGTCCGGGTGGTGCATGCCGACGCCGTAGGCCTGAGAGCCATGTGACGTCATCAGCGAAAGATCATGGCGCCGGTACGCGTCGAGGCACCCGAGCTCCCGCCGCTGCTGCTCGTCCAGGCAGGAGGACTTGAGGGCCGAGCGCGCGTTGTGCAGGTTGATGAAGTCGGCGGGTTCCCCGTGGTGGATCTGCTGGTAATACTGGCCCGAGTGCAGCGAGTTCAGCCCGTAGGCCTCCGGCGCCACGGCCGGGTGGGAGTGCTGGAACTCGTAGTGGAAGGACTGGTGGTGGAGCGGCGTGTACTGGTGGTTGGCCGAGAAGTAGGGCGAGGCGAACTCCGTGGCGGCCGCCGCCGGGTAGGTGAGCGGGGAGGAGGAGGAGTAGGCCACCGAAGAGTTGGCCACGGACTCCAGGCAGCCGAGCTGCATGAGCCGGTAGCTGTTTGATCCGTCGTGACGTATCTGCGAGATAATAAAGAGACGGGGGGGGGGGGGGGCGTGAGAGCCGCGTTGTCATTTAGCATCAGCCGCGGCGTCTCCTCTCTCTGCCTCCCCAAAAACACGAAACACAAACTCACGCACGCACTCAAAGCGTTTTCCTCCCACACTTTTAACGCACCTGAAGGAGATGTCATTTCCACGAGCCCGGGAGGGGAACCAACGCACGGCAGCTGAGCCATCGGTATCTCTTCCCCCCCCCCCCCCCCCCCCTCCCTTTTGGCGTGCCTGTCATTCTCCTCGCAGCGTTCTAAGAGGCGTGCTGTTATATATTATTATTATTATTATTATTATTATTATTATTATTATTACCGAGCTGCAGCTGATGCTGTCCTGCAGCGCGTCTCGCTCATTCTGGATGGGAGGTAAGCAGAGAGAGACACGGCGGAGTGTTCCGCCCTAAAATGTTCTAATCACACCGTTACCGGCTCGTTTGTTTCCACACATGAATAAAATAAAAAAAAGCCCAGATTTCCGGACTCATTTCTCCCCGCATGCATATTTAGCCTCTATATTCTATTACGCGACCCAGTCCGGTTACACTGCGTCCCAAAATGCGCCCTCATAACCCGCTTTAAAGCAAAACTATTGATTCCTCTATACACGCCGACTGTAATTTGACGAATTAAAAGGGCGCACAAGTAAATAAATTCGGTTACCTCTGCGTCGTGGACAAGTCCGGGGAAGGTCGATGACATTGTGCTTTTCTCCAAAGTAACCCGTTTTTTTTTCCTCCGCTCTCTGGACACGATCAAATTAGAAATAAAAAAAAATCTGTTAAAATCCTCAAAAGAAAGCGAGAGAAATGGAAAAGTCCCCTCTTGCGCGCTCTGGGTAGCGGCAGAAAGCTGTCGGAGCGTCTCCCCTCTGCACGGACGGGGCTGGCGCACGGATTTTGTACTTGCAGGGTATTTCTCGGCTGATGTCGTAGGTCCCTTGGTAATATAGAAGTTTTGAAAATTAAGCATCAGCACTGAGGAATGGGAGGACAATAGACGGAGCAGCAGCATCCCAGGAGACAAGGAATAAATATTGTATCTTCGCCTTTAATAAGGAACCGACGGCTTCTTTCAACATTTTCAGCGCTTTTCGTGGACATTTTTTTTCCTTTTTTGACCCGTTTGTATTTCCTCGGCTTCGTTCCGCTCGCGTTATTTTTTATTATTATTATTTTAGATTTTTTTCGTTCAGCCGTTTTACAGACATGCACGGATTTTCGACGGACATGTAAGTTTTTGGCTTTGGAATATAAAGATGATTATAGACGGAATGGAATTAAAAGTGGATTTTCTTTAGAACGAATTTCTTTCGAACGGAATTTCTTACAGAAACGAGGTTTTTGTCGATGATTTCTGCACGAATTAAGATGCATTTTCATTGTTTATGTGTGTGTTCAAAATTTAAAAAAAGATGAAACAAATATTTCGACCAGATTTCCGGTGGATATTTAATTAAATGTAATGGAAACGTGTATGAATTAAAATAGCTTTATTAGAAATAGATAAGCCCATTAAATGTCATCACTTTAATGTTAGTTTTTACCTACAATTACACTGTTTCTTCTTTATTGATTGATTTTATTTTTAGCTATTTTTGCTCGTTCAATGAAAACAGCTTTTGAAGAACGTATATTTTATTTATTTTTATGGCGGTGTTTTTACGAGCGATGCCTTTTGTTAGGATATATTTTCTCTTTTCAATTCGATCATTTATGTTACGAATGAAGGGTATGGTGCTTTATTATTATTATTATTATTTTTGATATTTAATTTTTTTTTTCCTGTTTTAAATATTATGATGAACATTATTCTTATTTAAAATGGCAGATCAAAATTGGGACTATTTTTTTTCCGGTCAGTCGGTCAGCCTCCTGACCTCTCTCCCTCTCCCTTTCTCTCTCTCCCTCCTCTCTCTCTTCCTCTCTTCTTTCCACCTTTCTCCCCGTGCTGTAACTCACCTGAGCGCGCGCCCTCGGGGTGGTCCTGCCCGGCTCAACTATAAGCTGTTGTGTTGATGCAGAGGAAGAAATGACAGAGGAAGGATTTTTGTTTATTTTCATTCGAGGGCAGAACAAAATTAATTTAATGAAGTAAAGGATGAATTTGACCTTTAATGGGATGGCGCTGACGCAGCATGCAGCAGTAACAGGTGAACGGGGCTGCACGCAGAGAGTGTCTCCTGTCTCGCCTATAATACACTAGAATGAGCAAACAGCAGAGCTTGCTGCTGCCTTGCCCTTAGGCCACCCGGCAAGCAACAGGAATACAAAACGTAATAGCACGAACCCAAAGCTCGTGGTCACAGCCTGGAGAGGAGCAAAGGGAAATAAAGGAGAGGGGAGGAGAGGAAACTGGAGGAGGGGAGAGGAGAGTCTGTCAGATTAGCTGCTGGAAAAAAAAACAGAGAGAGAGAGAGAGTGTGTGTGAAGGAGGGAGGGAGGGAGAGAGAGAGAGCACTAAAACCTATAAGCCCGAGTACGTTTTGTTTATGATGTTTTTTTTCCGGCTCAGCTGCAACCAAAGCGACCCGCTGATATTATTACGCGCAGACTGAGACAATGACGCGGTGACGTCAGGATCGACTCTGCACTTTAATTAAGCAACTATATTTCCCCTCCCATCTGTTCCTGCATGCGACTGCCCTAATGGGCGCTTATAATAATAATAATAGTAAGAATAATAATAACAACAAAAACAATAATAACAATAATAGTTTTTTATTTATTTAAACAGCCCCCCCCCCCCGCACTCGTTTTAATATTCTAAAACATCTTCATCTCCCCCTCGATTCAAAATATTGTAGCCTTAGACTTGCATCCTCCTCCTAATAAACAGCAGCGGTCCGTTCGGACACGCGCGCGGTGCCGTAAAAAGCTTCCTTTAAAAAGTTCTCAAGGCCTTTTATATTTTAATTAACCGTTACCGATTGTTTTTGCCTCGGGGCGCGACGTGAAGCCTCTGCGCGACGAGCCCGCGGTGAAGGCCGGTTGTGGCCCGCATTAGAAGACGAAAGAGAGGAGGACGGGGTGGGGAGTGGAGGTAGAGAAAGAGGAGGAGGAGGTGTTAATGGCAAGGCCACCGGGCAAAGAGAGATGGAGGGATGAAGAGGCATCTTCGGTGTCATCTGAATTTATTCTAAAGAGAATTAAACAATCAACAACTGTTGTCATTTTCTTATGTGACCGTTTTTACTATAATGGATGCAAGGAGAAGTAAAACCAGTTCAATAAGGACCCATAGTTCCGTTTCACTCACTTCATGCACTTTTTTTGGCTCTTTTGATGAAAAATAATAAGAAAATAAAGGACTTAAGGGTTTACCTAAAAACTTCAGCCCAATGTAGTAAAAAAAAAAAAAAACAGTATATTTAAACATGAGTCAGAAGCGCCCGATGTGACGTGTTAACTGTCGCCCCATTGGGTTAAATGGTTGATAAACTCAGCAGTCATTAATGCTGAATGTCCTTTTCACGTTTTGCATGTTTCATGCCAACAGGATAATTTATCCTTAAATGACATTACAGGGCAAAGCGTGTGTTTATTTTAAATTAATACCCAATCATGCGCAGTCTAGAGTGACCCCCCCCCCCCCCCACACACACACACACAAACTCTGAAATCCGTCTGCCTCCAGTCTGTTGGCTTTGTTTACGAGTCAGTCCCGGTCAGACACCGACCTCATATGGCCACGCGCGTCCGTTAACGCGGTGCTGCGCGCGGCGGGGGACGCGCACCTTTCCAGGCCAAATAACGACATAATGAAGGCAAAGCGAAACAAACGGCCCCCATGCAGAAAGATGTTTGTCCTCCATCAACAGCCAAAGTAATTAAAGAAACTGCTGTCTGACCTACATTCACGGGATGCGTCTGCAGGAAGCACAGGTTAATATGCTAATATGGATCTGCTAATTGTGGGGATTTACTTGTCGGTTTGAGGAGGGGAGGGGGCCGGGGCGTCGCTGTCTTGTTTAAGGCTTCAAGATTTGCAGCAAATTAATCCCCCCCCCCACTCCCCCCTCCCCTCCCTCCTTGCAGTGCGTGAGGAGAGCAGAGCAGAGGAGGCAGGAAACAGGTGGTCGCCTTTAAGAGACAGAGTCCAAGATAATCCAGACTCAAACATCAGAAATAAGAATTACTGCCCTTTCTCCTTCATAATTCATGTTCCATTCCAGGGATTAAAACGTAGATCAGGCCCAAATACATCCCATAATACATCTGATATTTGTCTTTATACGTTTCGGCCACTTCAAGGACCCCTAATCCCGACAGGAAATAGTTTGTTAATGATAGAAGAAAAGCCCTGGAATAATGGCGATCCCATGCAGCCAGCGGGTATCGCGGCGGCTTCGCGTGGTCAGTGAGCGCGTTAATAGTTATTCCCGGTCGCTGTAATTACTCCTGAAAGTCAGTTCAGAAGTTCAGTTCAGGGCAGACGCGCGTCAGCTGCTGAAGAAAAGGCCAATCTGCTGCCAACGGACAGTCCATGCTGCATGGATAATCCATAAACCTGGAACGACTAGACCCAACAACGCCACGGCGTGTTATGGATCACATTCAAAAACAACCACTTGGCCTATTTTCTGTAGATTTGGACGAAGAAAGTCTCCATTTATTTTTATTCTGAAATGTAGGAGGACCAGGAAACGGCTGCGCGTCGTCTGTTCGGGGGCTTCGATCAATGGATGGTTTTCTAGGGTGAATAATCAACAATATTTTAAACAGACGATTACAGCCATAATTGATCTGTAAAACTTAACTTCAGCAGCTGTCGGGATCAGTCAGCGTGGTGCGTTTGTGTGCGTGTGCGTGCGTATCCGTGCGCGTCGATCGATGTTCATTAACTGCTCTTTTCAAGAGTTTCTGAGCTGCTGCTCGAGATCACACGAAAGCTAAAAGTCTTCTGACTATTTCCCATCCAGCGTTCTGTTTTGTTTTGTTTCTGCACAGATCGAGCACACATCCTCATCATCTCCCGTTTTCCTTCTCCTCTTCCTCACTGTTTTCCATCCAGCAGCAACTTGAGATGGAAAAGAAAAAAAAAACACTTTTGTAATTCATAAAACAATAATCCAGCTCATTTGGTTCTGTTGCGTTAAATACAAAACTCCTGTCTCTTTCTTCTGCATGGTGCGTTCAATGTCAACCGTCAAGTGATTTCTTTTTAACCCGTTGCCTTTATTCTCACTCTAATTTCAATTGCAGGTTGTTGCTGGCAGAACATAGCAGAACGTTTGCACTGGAATCAGGCTGTATAGGCCCCACAAGTTAAAACAAACAAACAATGTCTCCTTTTAGACAGGGTGTTTGACTGTACTTGTACTGTAGTACAACTTATTGTTTAGACTGTATTTGTATTTTTCTACCAGTCTATCTAATAAATATATTCATTATCATCATCATCATCCATCATCGTGACCCCGGGACCAGGGCTTTAAAGTCCTGCATTAACAAAGTTTTAAATTAGGGGTTGATATGATTATTAAAACTCATATAAATGTTAATGTTTAATGCAAAAAAAGAAAGAAAATAAAAACATGCAATTTATTTCTTTGTTGCCATTAAAGAAAAAAGGTGGAAGGAAAATGAAAGAAATGTGTTCATGCAAAGTAAATATTTGTAAGTGTGCAAACTTGTTCTGTGTGATGCTAACTTTACATGCTACATGCGCGTCCCCCTATGAACCGGGCATGGAGGGAAGCAGCTGAGGATGAAGCTGCTTTCTGAAGCGCCACAGTGCCCCCCCCCTGAATACAAACTCACCAACAGCCTCTGATGGTCCAGTGGCAACTTTTCTTGAGGTTTCCTTTGCTGTTATTGTCCCGGCCAGCAGAGGGCGCTGCTTCGGCTGCACCGCCTGAGGGGAGATTAACCTGCACGTTTCTGAGAAAAGCACGGGGGAACACACACACACACACACACTGGCTGTACATGCATGCGAGGGGAGGGGGGCGACACAGGTTCGATGACTTTGATCGTGTAATTCCTGTGTAATCTCTGTAATCTTGTAAAGCAGAGCCGTTTGAATGTATGCTCTATGTGTCTGTTAGACGTCGTGCATAATCTACACCGGATTAGAGATGAAATAGAGGCCGAGACGAGTGCTAAAAGGAAATCTTTAAGAATGAAACAATCTGGCCGGTCGCCCTTACAGCTTCTCCATCCAGATACGGTCAGGCCGGAGTCTCCTGCTCTCCGGAGCCGAGGAGTTGTGGAGGCCCGAGTTGGACAATCCCAGTTTGAGGACTTTGTCCAGTAAAAGCTGCATTTCCAGTGTGTGAGTTTGAGTGAATTCCCATAGCCGCATGTTTAAACTGACCTTGAATAAAGCAGGTCAAAAGGTCAGCTGGAAATGTTCTTTCTGTGTTTCTAATGGAACGAGTGCCAAATAAAATAAACTGTGAGAACTTAATTTATGCGTCAATCCTGTTTCTGTCGATGCTGAATCCGATTCATCCGCATACAAAACCTACAAATTCCACATTGATCTTCTTTTGATGGGGGAAATGCATCTTTTCTGAGTTCAAATTGGGCCACAAAACTGAAACGCTAACTTCTACGTGGCTCGTTGCTCCTGGTGTGGATCAACACGGAACGTTTGTTACTCAGAGTGAAAGAATCCCTAAAATCTATTTACATATATCTCTTAGAAACTCCACAGAGACTGTGAGCAACATCCAACAAAGTTCCAATAGTTCAAGCCTTTACCATCAGACAACAGGAATGGATCAATGCGAAGCTTGCAGCTAGCAGAAGGTTAGCACAGATAGAAATAATAAAAACATTACATATATTTATTTAAAAAAAAAAAAAAATCAAAAGTGCCTCCTTTATTCACCATGACCAAGGATTTCCATTTTGTCTCTCACAGGCCACCATTAGCCATATTGATCCCCCCCCCCCTCCCCTCTGTCAAACAGTATCACAGCGCTGTCTTTTGAGCCTCTAATGCTTTTGTTCATCCTCAAACACAACAGCAGCGGCTCAGGAACAGATGAAACGGCGCCCGAATCGAGCAGTGAGGACTCAGAGAGGCGCCGCGGAAAGTTGAAAGCAGAGTTGGTCAATTATAACAGACTCCTCCAGCTTTGAGCCTTCGGTCGGCTGTAAAAGCTCTTGTGCTGTTTCCTTAAGTCATCCGGGAAGAAAAAAAAAAAATCCTGTTTACTGTGTAACAACCAGCGTAAATGTCAACCGCAGCGTTCACCTGAGATCAGAGACGTGCTGCTTTATGGCGTGACAAACAACCGCATTTACACACAAACACACCGCAGGAAACACGCCACAACAACACAGAGGGAAGCTTATAGGTGTGTGTGAGTGTGTGTGTGTGTGAGTGGTTACTTGACTTCTCCTGTATAATTACCAGGGAAGTCTCCTGATGTGGAACCTTTGCTGTTCTCACAATGAACCCATTTACTGCTGCAAACCATCAAACACATGCCAAACACGCACACACACTAACTCAGAAGCGGGTGGTTTGCATACACCAGCACACACACACACACACACAAATATATGCACACACAGGCCTAAAGAAACGTGTGCACACACACACACACACACACACACGAAAACGATTTCAAACGAATGCAGGGAAATAAACAGAGACGAGAGCACACAACCCCTTCACCCCTCTGGGAATTTTACTATTCTGCACTTCTCTGCTTCTCTCATCCCTCTCTCTCTCTCACTCTCTCCCTCCCTCCGTCTCTGCCTCTGCTCCTTTGTCTCCCTGATTATGCAGTCGATCCCAGGGTGCGCTACTCACTGAGATCATCCACCTGTCAATCTGAAACACACACACACACACACACTTTTTCCGCACACATCATTCCACCAGTGATATTGATACAGAGGAAATATTAATGACTTCACTCACCTGCAATACACTGTTGTATCTTGCACTTCCAACACCGGGCCATGCGATTTCATCAAGACGCAGCTCAGGAAACTTCCACTCCAAAAAATAGAAGAAGAAGAAAAAAAAGAAGAAGTGGTGAAATAGCACTGAATGCTTTGTGTCACACAGACGTGTCAGAAAGCGTCACATCAAGTGGGAGGAAATGCAAGATGGCGTGTAATTTTAGCACGGCTTTAACGCATGTCACACTGGGTTGTTGCTTTTTAATGCTCTGGCATATGCATGTGTTTAAATAGAGTTTCAGATGGTGCAATCACAAATGTTACTATGCATGAGTAAATATTACAGTAACATCCTCAGGGATGCAGATGAACCTCTGGCATAAGGTGGACTCATGTTATTGCTGCATTCCTGCATGCAAATGTAAGTTTGTTATAGAATATCTGAAGTGTTGCTTTGTGTGCGAACCCTGGTGCATCGTCTCACACCAGGATCATCAGTCGACATGTTTAACTATCCAGGAAGGCAGAGCGGCACGTTCTTATTCTTAATTCAGAGGCTTTTCTCTCTGCCCCCACTCCCGTATGCACACATTGTTGTTACTGAGGATTTCAAAGCAGAGTTTAAACAATATGGAAAATACGGCCGCGCTGATAGAATACCAGACGAAGCTGCTGTCAATAAACGGTACGGAAACAAGAACTCCAACACTGTCAGCTCGCCCTGCATCTCCAAACATGTTGATTCTGGGAAAACCTTTAAAAACAAACAAACAGGTAAAACAATTTCCTGTTAGTTGTCAGCAGCATGTAAGATTTTATATTTATATATTATATATCATTAGCTCATTTCATTCACACTCTCAGTCACACTCTCTGAAATCCTCTGGCCTTAGCTTTATGTGCTCAAAGGGTAAAAGTTACCATGGAAACGGAGTGGTCTCATGGCTCTGGATGTACACACACACACACACACACACTCTCTCTCTCCTCGTCTCTTCATGCATGGAGCTACAGGTGCCCCCCAAAAGTATCATCCTTCCGGTGTTTGATTGACACGCTCGAGGGGCAGCGGATCACAATTAGTGATGGTGCTAATTTCCCACAATGCCCTGCAGCCACTGGGCACCCACTGCGCCCACAGCCAGGGCATCAATATTCATGAGCCGTGCGATGAATATGCAAATAGAGGAAAGGCAAGTGGCGTCCAGGTGAACCGCTGCAGCGCACCAATCAGAGGCCGCCGTACACTCTCCACACCCAGGAGTGGGAGGCATGGCATCAAAGGCAACTTTCTGATGAAGATGATTTTAATGACTGTGTAAAGTCTTCACCAGAAACTTGGATTCTAAATTATCTTAATATTAAAAAACGATGCGAAAACCTAGCCTCAATTTATTGATTTGAATTTGCTAATCCCAATATTGAACTCCCTCGATGTGATTAAATTGAACTTTTTTACTTACTGCCGAACTTAATGCAAATCGTCAACTTGTAAAATAAACCTCTTCAACCCCAGTTCCCATCTCAGCCTTTTACATCATAAATCTTAAAAATGATTTTATTCCAATTCTAAAGAGCAGCAGGGTCTAAATGTGGTGTCCAGGTGCAGCCAACTCTCCCGTGGCCACGCCCACACTGCATGAAAAAGACACCCACGGGTGTCAGAGAAGCAGCTCACACAGGCCACCATGGAAATCATGACGTGGGTGTGATAAAGTAAAATGCCCAACCTGTCGTTGGTTCAAATCCTCCGGGCTGGAGGCTGCACGTGTCTAAGACTCCGGGGCCCTGCAACAAGCATTTCTCTTGTTATTATACCATTGTATGAAAGTGTTTCCAGTGTTTGGAATGGTTCAAGCATGTCATCACACACCGGGAGCCGCTTCGCCGCAGATCTGGGAGACAAACCAAAGCGGACGGATCAGAGCGGAGATATAATCAAGCCGGAGTTCCAAGGATCAAGCGTTCAGCTCTTTCCGTTCAGCTCTTTCTCGCATCTCCTCTTCCACTACCACCAACCGGACCCATGAGCAGCAGCTCTGCGATGGGGCTCACGTTGAGGCAGTGCTCCAGTGCATAGTTCAGCTAAAGCAGAAGGTTTATTGCTAGGCGCGCGTGTGTGTGTGTGTGTGTGTGTATAGGTGTTATTGAGGAGCATGGCTTTCCCCGGAGAGATCCTCCATTAATTGTGAAGTGAAGGAGCCTGAGGGTGACACAAGGGACCTCCATTAAACACAGACAGGCAACTGACAACCGCTCTCTCTCCCCACTTTCCTTTCCTCACACCCCTCATCATCACCCCCCCCCCCCCCCCCCCCATTTATCCTCTAAAACTCTAATTCGCATTCAAATTTAAACAAGGTTCATCGCCATGAAAGGAGAAAACTAATGTCGGCAAAGCAGAAACAACACACAAAAGAAAATGGTTTTGTTGATTCTGAGAGGCTGCAAACAAGGAACGAATCACCTCAATGCAGCGTGCATGCATAAAATATGTGTGTGTGTGTGTGTGTGTGTGTGTGTGTCTTTGTTGCAAATGTCAAGCAGCAATTACTTGTGTTAAAAAGCTTTTGTTGTGGGGGAATCTTTTTTCTGTCTTTGTCTGATGCCATAAGTTGAGGTTGACTCCGGTTTCTGATTTCCTCTGTCACCTCAGACTTTTACAGCTCAAGATGCTCCAATTAAACATCTCACTACTTAACTGGGTCTTTTGTGCTTCTGTTTGTCTGGCTCCCCACTTCCTCTAAGTGTGCAGATGGTGGAGAAAAACTTTGACTCCTCAGAAGCAAGTTGAAACTTACTAATGGTGCTGGTTCTCCTTGGAGCCTCCCCGTACTATGGGTGCTTCTTGCAGCCGGGCTGCGAGTCCCTTATGAAACTTATTTCCAGAGCAAGGTAATTATTGCAGGCACAACGCCTCAGGACGAGAAGCCGATTCCCTGCAGGATCTGTCTGGACTCCTGGATAAACCCATATTGAGAACATCTTCCACACAGTCGATCTTCAACGCAGGACGTCTGCTTTCACATTCCCAGGTGAAGCGGCAGCTTCTGAAAGTCTGATCTGTGTCCTAAATACCAATTATTTGATTTATTTGTTCTCCTTTTTCCCCCATCCTTTAGGGGTTTTTCCTGTTTATGGGTGCGTGTGTGTGTCTATGTCTGTGCATGTAAGTGTGTTTGTGCAGTGTGGATCTCCAGCCACTAGAGGGAGCACCAGTAGTGTGGAAAATGTCAGTCCTCAGTCATCTTCTGCCTGACTTTGGCCATCTCTCTCTCTCTCTCTCTCTCTCTCACACACACACACTTACAGTACAATATGTACATTCTGCTGTGGGCAAATACCAGTAAACCTAATAGAGTCCACCTTGACTCTGATTATCAATGAATTGCTGGGTGAAGCACTGATGTGCATTTTATGAACGTGCACAAACACACACATGCACACACGCATATATACACATACGCTATAGCAGATGTTAAGGATTAGTGTGTGCGTGTGTGTGTGTGTGTACGGGAGTGTGCGTGCATAGCCTCAGGCACTGTTCAACAATGCATTATTCCTGAGTGCACCAGTTAAGAGGGGCACTCCGTCTCCATGGCAACCACCCTGGCTAGGATGTAAACACGGGGGTAGTTGAAAGTCGGCCCCAATAAAGTGGAAGATTTGCCCCCCAAACGTACACAGACACACAAACACGCACGTTACAGACGATAAAAGATGATGATGACACTCAAATGTGAAAATGTCCTTATAGGGACTGTGGTAATGGTGTGTTTGAGGGCAGCTTTGTGTAAAATGAAGGTCAAGGAGATATTTATTTTATAATATTTGTGCATTTTTCAGAATGGGAAAGAAATGTCCTCCTCATTTCTTTACCCCGTCTGTCCCCGGCTAGCATGAGGGACGACTGTCAACTTTTGTCAGCCCACAGAGAGAATGGTGGATCTCTGGAGAGCTTAGTATAATCGCTGGATTCCCACCAGGGCTAAATATAGGTCAACCAGAAGCAGTGAATCTTAATAGAGAGGAGAGAGAGAGAGAGAGAGAGAACGTACCGGTGGCCACAGGCAACATTTTGAGGTAATGTTTCAGAGCAACTGTGACCATCAGCGTGTTTCTCATCACACTCCTTTTTCCTCGGAGCCCACTGTTCAGCAGTGAGGACTCCGTCTGTCCACAGTCCAGGCCTGTTACCACACGGAGCTGTCTGGGAAGACGTTTCTACCAAACAACCATGCTGATTCACCGGCTGCAAAAGAAATCTGAGATATATTTGCAGCAACAAATCGCATTAAAGCGTAAACGGGTCTCCCTGCAGGAGAGGACAAACACTTCTTCGCTTTTGGAGGGAAAAATAGAATAAATATTGGATGGTATCGTGCCACGTGTTCACATCGCATCGTCCCGTGCAGTTAAATCATGCAACGTGAGATTCTTGGTTTGTTGAATTTTCATTTAACTGCCATTTTGCTTTGTCGTGTGGAGTTGAATCCAGTTGCATATAGTGTTAAGTTAAGTTAATCAAAGGATGGGATCAGCCGCCATGTTGGGGGGGGGGGGGGGCAAAGATCCATTCAGTTCTGTATAAATGCATATGTTAGATGCCATACCTGTTAGAATCCTGACGTATGACCTCGAATCGCCCACGAAAGGTGTGAGTTCGTACAGTGGCAGAGAAAAAAACGTCTTTGCAGCAGCTGCCTAAAAAGGGCCAGGGAGGATGAAAAGGGTCTAAATGGGATGAAATACGTGAAAAATGCTTCTTCTTTTGGCTTCACTCATTCGCAACCTCAGTTTTATTAGGTACATTAGAAAAAGATCAAGGCTTCATTGTGATCGCATCGTATTGTATGACAGTTTAAACTGATCTATCCTTTCACTATTATGGTGAAAGATTGTAACCCCCCCCCACCCCCAAACAAATACCCCCAAACCCCTCTGTGGTTCCCAGGAAGTACACAGACGACTGTCAAACCAACCAAACCAGCATGTCACGCCCGCCACCTCATCCAAGCAGAGCCATTATTGTCTGGAAGCCACACAAGCAGAAAGGTAGGGACGACAACGCTCATGAGTGTGTTTATAGGTGTGTGTGTGTGTGCGTGCGTGCGTGTGTGTGTGTGTGTGACAGCTCAGATGAGGACTGGCTGCAGGCAGCTGCTTTGCTCGAGGCCACATTCAGTTCCGTCGCGCTGCATTAGTCCCCAACCAACCTGTCACCCCTAGCAAGAGAGTGATAGCACGCCGCGCACACACACACACACACACGCACACACCGTGGAACACCTTTACACACATTCATCAATCACTGTTTCCCATGCGTCCATGAGCGCCACGCAGAACACACTGACGCATGCGAGCCAAAGCCGATGCGATGCCGATTGCTCCCTTCATCCTGCACCGATGGCGCCCGGCGCCGTGGCGCTTCCTGTCCAGGCCAGCATGCAGCTGTTTATCCGTTCAGGGAGGAGGTGTTTAATCAGAGCAGCTATAGCTGGAGTGCACCGTGTGTGTGTGTGTGTGTGTGTGTGAGTGTGAGTGTGTGTGCAGTCCGTCAGTGCCGATATGCTAGTGAGGGGACTAACCGGAGTTGAGTGGAGTCTTTTGTAGCGCAGGCGAGGCCCTCAGGCACAGCCCCAGACCTAGATCCCCCCCCCCCACCCACACATTCCCTTTTCACACACACACACACACACACAGATACACACCACATGCATATGCCCTCGGCCGTCGTGCTGTAGATCTGATGTGACAACTACAGTGGGGCAGACTTTCCCACCATCAGCCTGCGATTCAACGGGATGTGACCGCAAATGTAAGAGAGAGGATGTGTGTGTGTGGGTGTGTGTGTGTGTATGTGTGTGTGGGTGTGTGTGGGTGTGTGTGTGTGTGTGCAGCGACGGCGGGGTGGGGTTAGTCGAGGGGTGCCGTAATGAGGCTTGGTTTGGTAGGACAGATGTTGGTATTTGGAGAGCATCGGTGAGACAAGGAAGTGATGGTTCATTAGTATGAGAATCTCTCTCTCTCTCTCTCTCTCTCTCTCAGCCTGTCTGCTTCATTGTGTTTTTCTATCTCTATCACTGCCCTTTCTCTCCCTCCCTCTCCCCCCTTTCTCTCTTTCTTTCTCCGGCATGATTTCCTGTGCCCCGGAGCCACTGACAGAGGCAATTCTTCCCCCGCTCCGCTGCAATGGTGCGTCTCTGATGAACTTTTAATGACTTCACTGTAGCAGCCAGACCCACACGTGAAGATCCCGACTAGACGAATCGACTGGGGGGGTCCGCACTTCGGACGAGCCGGGCTAATAGCGTGCAACGGAGGCGATGCATCTGAGCAAATTAGACAGGACGGAGAGAAGGCGGGTGAGATGCAGGGGAATTTGGGGAATCTTGCCCTGTGTTGAGTTGCGGGTAGATGGGCAACAGCGGTCAAGAAGTTGCCTCAGTGTAAGTCAGATTCTCTCCCCTTCTCTTCTTTAGGAGGAGCCTGGATGGATTTGGCTCTGGAGACCATTTAGATGATGACAACAGTACAGGCAGACATTCACCTTCACCGTTTCAGGAAGACGGAGGGAACCCGACATGCAAACTCTGCTGCAGACTCTAAAAGCTCAAAGGGGATTTAGCGCAAATGAAGCCACCCATTGATTCCTGGAGAGATTTAGGATTTGGATTCACCTGGAAGGTCCGAATATATATATACATTATAATCTCCCATGATGCAGTTGTGCGTTGGGATGCAACATCAGAAGCTGCAGACTCTAAAAGAACAATCCAGAGTCTGATGATCATACCTTGACAGCAAATCCTTCTTTGGCCTAAGATGCACAACTTTTGAGATGTGGTCACATGACCTCCTCCGACTCCTCCTCTGGGAGGAGGATCTGTTTCTCAATTGTTGGACTGCATTACTTTTAGCTGGGTGGATCCGCTAACCTGCCATCTGAGTGTTTACCACTCTAAATAATAAATAATATTTATAACATTGATTGATGGCACAAAGCCGGAGCTGTGTGTTTAATGATTGATTTGTTTTAATCATTTTTCGGAATCTGATCAAGAGGCAGCAACAAACATGAAAACAGGTTCTCGCATCCTCGCTGAGTCGGCATCATTATTCAGGTTTTGCTTTGTGTTTGCTCTGCTTGTAATTTCTCAGACAGTCACATCCAGCGAATCACCGTTCGCAGAAAGCCCTTTCCTTCGCCGGGTTTCCTCCTTGGGGCAGGACATCAAAATAACATAATCATAGAAGCTCACATTAAAGAACGGAACAATACAAATAAAGCCGGCGCGGCAATATTGCCTGCTGCCATTAAAATAAAACGTCTCTTCCATCTTCTTTACCTGCCGGATAGGTGGGCGTCAGTGTTGTCAGGGTATTGATGAGTTCAGCCATTTTGTTTTTTCTCCGGGCAAAAAACCGTCTCTTTCATGTTCCTGATCAGAAAGAAGGAAAACAGTTATGAATTAAACATGCAGCTGTAAAGCCTCAGCCAAATCCATACCTTACTGCCGGATTGCGTATGGATGTGTACGCACAGATCGCTTCAGAAAATGCTTTTTGAAGTCTGCTTTTTTTTAATGAGCCTCCTCTCGGCCTTGTCGGAATCCTCCAGACTTCCCCGTCTACGAATGCTTCCGGTTCTGTTTTCCCACTCGCTGACCTCTGACCTCCGGGTTGGGTGGATTTGCGAGGATGACAGACGTCCAACCGGAAACCACACCTGAATGACGGCACGTGAGAAGCATATGCAAACAAGCTCAGCCCAACGGCCAATAGCAGCTCTCCATCCCCTTCGCGTTTTTATTCATCTGATGGGGTGAGGTCAGTTGACGTGGAAGTGAAGATTCAAATTTCCATTCCTCTAAGAAAAGTGACTGCATAACTTTATTTCTGTGTACGTGTTGTGTCCGTGTGTTCGGCGCGCGGCTGAGTGCGATGCTGTGTTGCATCTCCCTGTGGTGGAGATGGAAGGCGACACGGCGGGCTGCTCTCTGTCAGAGGAAGGAAAGTGTTAATATTTAACCGAGGGAGGCTCTATTTAGAGCCCCCCCGCTTGGCGGACAGCGCGATGCCGACGCCGAACCGGCGCCGTTATGGAGGAAAGCTGTAGGAGGCAGCCGAACGTCACTAAGTCTCCCTGACAGAATCAGTTTGCAGATGAGCTTTAAAACGTGTTGCGCTGTTTTCCACGCCTGTATGTTTGTGTGTGTGTGTGTGTGTGTGTGTGACTGTGTCCTGAAAATCTCTAATTTAAGAGTTCGTCCACAGAGAGACTTGCA
Organism: Brachionichthys hirsutus; assembly: GCF_040956055.1. Classification (NCBI taxonomy): domain Eukaryota; kingdom Metazoa; phylum Chordata; class Actinopteri; order Lophiiformes; family Brachionichthyidae; genus Brachionichthys; species Brachionichthys hirsutus. The sequence goes on along the minus strand of NW_027180776.1, from coordinate 130 downwards.
GGGCATCCCAGCATGCTTTGCAGCAGAACTCAGCAGGCCATTCAGGTAGAACAATGCTGCCCCCAAAAAGTGCAAAAGACCACGGATTGGGACATTTCTCTTTTCCACACTGTTGGTATTGCCACACCTG
>NW_027180775.1:0-32412 GCF_040956055.1 Brachionichthys hirsutus | reverse complement strand
ACTAATACAGATTACCAACCCTAATACCCCCACAGCCCCTCACATCAGCAATGAACACAACATTATTAAAATCCCCCCACTAACCTGCAAGCAAACATCGTCATCATGTACTAGTATTAACACCAAAAGCGTGAAATGTAGACCCAGACCCCGATCACAGTCGGTCCTCTTCTCCCGGATCTCCAGGCACGATGAAGTCCAGCCTGTAGATCATGCACTAGAATGATCGCATGTTTATTGCGAGGTATGTCCTACATCAGTTGCCGTAGGTTCGTGCTGCGCATGCTCGGGTTCTAGTTTATGGTCTTGTTGTTGTAAAAGCCACGCACGGGAGTAAGAAGCAATAAAGACGTGTTACCGAAAATAAGTATCTGTTCTCATTGCACGAACATTCTACATGGTGTCAGAAGACGTTTCGGACCTGCCGACCGTGAGTTGTTGTTTTTTATGTGAAGGAAAGAACAGAAGAAGACAGTTAATCGTCTTATCTGTGCTTGTTAAGTATGGCGGAGGGATTCCGAAGACCCGACCCCCTTGTGTTCGAGGGAGACATTGCCGAGAAATGGCGTATTTTCGAGAGGGAATACGACATCTTCATCGAGGCGGCGCACACGGATAAACCTGCTAAAACGAAGGCGTATATCCTCCTCAGTCTCGCAGGAGCGGAAGCTACAGAACGGGAGCGTTCATTTGTCTACGCAGCAGAAATTAGGGCGCCAGGCGACGATGGCGCTGTCCTCGTTCCCGCCGAGTCCCATGAAGATCCGGAGTGTCTCAAACGCAAGTTTCGAGATATGTGCAACCCGCAACACAACAGGACGATGGAAAGGCACAAGTTTCACACCCGAAATCAAAGACCAGGTGAGACAATTGACTCATTCATAAGTGATTTGAAGATCAAGGCGAAAAGTTGTCGTTTTGGTGAGCTGACAGAAGAGCTAATCTGTGACAGGATCGTGTGTGGAATCACTAATGACAGCGTTAGGAAGGCCCTGTTACGGGACAGCGATTTGACTCTCCACAAAGCCGTCTCAATCTGCCGTGTTTACGAGGTGACGGAGGAAAACATGAGAGCCCTGGCGAAGCAGACGCTCACCGTGGATGCGCTACAGCGAAAGTCCACCAGAGGGCAGCACAGACCGTGGAATAGTCGAGAAGCCACACAGCCCATTTTGAACTGCAATAATTGTGGTGGCAGCCATCCAGCGCAAAGGGAGAAATGTCCGGCATTTGGTCAGCAATGTCACAAATGCAGCAGGATGAACCATGACAAGAAACGCTGCAAATCAAGGTTAGTGAGTCAGAATCCAGAAAAAAGAGGCTTCACAAAGAGGAGCTACTCCAGAAAACCAGTTCATCAGGTGGAGGTAGAGCAGTCTGAGCAGGCTGACACTGATGACACTTTGTATGTTGATGGAGTATCTGTGAACACAGTGGATGATCCGGCACAGGACCGAGACGAGGGTTTTGTCACTCTGCATGTGAACAACAAACCAATTGAAATGAAAGTTGACACAGGAGCAAAGTGTAACGTAATGGCGAAAGACACTTTCCAACAGATTTCAGGAGGGAACATCATCCCATGTGGCAAGAACACAAATCTAGTGGCTTATGGAGGCTGCAAAATTGAAACTGCAGGCCTCATCACTCTGTCTTGTCATTTAGATGGAAAACAACAGACGCTATCGTTCTTCCTTGTAGAGCGTGATGTTACACCACCACAGAAGTCATCCAGGTTAGCGACATTCAGCACACCTTTTGGACGCTATCGGTTTCTCAGGATGCCGTTTGGCATAAACTCAGCAAGCGAAGTTTTCCAGCGCTCAATGGAACAACTGTTCGCTGGCTCCATGTGCTATTATTGTTGACGACATACTCGTGGGAGGTCGTGATGCTGCTGAACATGATGCAAATCTGAAGAAGGTGCTTGACCGCGCACGAGAGATCAAACTCAGACTCAACCCGCAAAAGTGTAAGTTTCGTCTAGATCAGGTTTGCTATGTAGGTCACATCTTCACAAAGGAAGGTCTTAAAGCTGACCCCACGAAGACTGAAGCCATCACGAACATGCCAGTCCCAGGATTCTCTGGCAGTGCAACGTTTCCTTGCTATGGTGAACTATTTGGGGAAATTCATTCCAAATCTGAGCTGCGGCAGAGTGAGCCCTCTACTCCGACAGAAACGGCGGCGGGCGCGGCATGATGTCACTTCCTGTGCTGAGCACTGAAGCTCGTCTGTCTGCGGTGTGGAAGTATTCTGACGTGGATGACAGAAACCTTGTGATTGAGGTGCTGCTCATTCTACAATAGTAAAATAGCGAGGGGGAAATGAAATCGGAATCAGAAATAAATCATTGATATTTATAAAAACCTACACTTTATACAAATGTGACAAGCAAACTCTTTATTTGATGGCGTATATTTGTTTATTAAATGTCACTGAGATAGAGCATTGAGGCAGCGGTGGCGAGAAGGGCAACAGCAGTCGCCATGGCAACACCTGAAAGAGAAAGGGTGGAATGAAGCGAGTGTTACAGCTACACCCCATTAGAGCTCCAGGGGTTTAAATACAAAACACATTTATCCATGTAGTATATATGTGATTATTTTAATGCAGCAACTTTTTTAACGGGTCCTGTGAAAAAGTAATAAAGACAAAAACATAAAAAGAACTCCAAACGCAATATAACTAGCGTAACTTTGAATAATGGCGCCGCATTCCCTTCCGGTGCAGAAAGCGGTCCGTCAGAACACGCAGGTCTTGTGCTCGCTACGCTAACAGAGTTTCATCACGTCCTTGCTTTACCGGGCTGCTCAGGTGACATTGAGAGTCTGTCCGACTCAAATGTAAGCTGATACAACGGAAAGAGTTTTACCAACACATTTGCTTCTTTTGGGCTCCAGTGCTTCCACGGGTCCCACAGTGAGCTCTGGAAACACAAAACACACAATTCATGAACTATAATACGTTAGTAAAACAGCTGCTCAGTGAGGTCTGTCCAACAGAGACCCTTCAGTACCGAGTACCTCAAAGTTGTACTGAGTTATATTCCATGTTCACAAACGTTTTTACGGCAAATGCATGGTTTATTAGTTCCCTTTTCTTGACTCCTACCAAACATTTATTAAAGCTAAAGTGGCTAAATGTTATTACTTTACTTGGCCAGCCTGAGAAAACATGTTTGAGAACATGACACTGGAGCTCAAAAATCTTGCCAAACATGTATTAATATGTCACAGATTTTCTGCTACATCCCGGGATATGTATAAACGTTTACATTTCCATCATTTTATTAGTATTATTTTCTAGCCTAAGAAAAATTACACTGTAAATAAATACTAAAATCAAATTAAAATACATGCACAGTATTGCAACATATAAAATACAGTACCTGTACAGTAACAAGATCTGCCTTCGGGGAAAAAAAGTACTTTGCAAAATCTCCCCTTGTCCGACTCGCTCACCCAGTTAGCATCGCGTCGTGTTTACTTTGTGCTTTTGTGAAAGTTTCATTACAATTTTTAAATATACCCGACTGTTACTGTATTAGAATACAAACATGCTTGTAGGTATGTGGCAAAGGGTAGTACAGTAGAGGGCTGGTGAATTCATAAAGGTACAAATACACACAAAGCAATAAAATAAATATGGTGCCGCTATTTTGCGTATTTTCACGCATCACGGGGGTCACAGAACGTAACATAGTGATTATTAGCTAATCAGAGATGTCGTCATGTATCATGAACAGCTCGGTCCATTCTGTGCAGACACACGCTCCCAGTACCTGCCGCAGCACCTCTCTCCAGGATTTGGGCAGGTGATTCCTGAGAGGTATCCAGGTGTTCCTCAGCCACATCAATGTCCAGCATCTCCTTCAGTCTGTCAGTGGCCTCTGCCTTAGCCTCATCACTGAACTGGTAGTCGCACACGCACACCGGCCCACATGAGCTCACTGGGCAGAAGATGCGACGAGGGAGAGCGAATGTATCTGAAAGAGACGAAGAGGCAGAGATGCTGCGAGATGAGCGGCTGAACATTTCAGAGATATTTAGAAATACCGTGGAGCCTCTGTTCTCGAACGACTTGGTTTTCGACCAAAACATTTGTTTAAATTGCCTCAGAAGTAAATGTTCTGCACTTATATACGTAGTGCTCTTTCCACCTTCGCGGTGCTCAAAGCATGAGGCCTCACATTCACCCATTCACACACACATTCATTCACACATTCACACTCCAGTGCTGCCAGACCCACTGGGAGACATTCGGGGTTCAGTGTCTTGCCCAAGGACACTTCGACATGCAGACAGTCAGAGCTGGGATTCGAACCACCGACCTTCTGATCGCTGGACGACCCACTCTACCAACTGAGCCACAGCCGACCGGAAGCCAAACAGATTTTTCAGTACTCGATTACAGAACTAGGCAGGATTGACCGGCTGGTTTATTTAACTGTTTTTGGGTTGATAAAGACCCAAACCCACCAAAATAGTGTAATATGTTCCCTTTAAATGGCACGGCTCCAGTATACGGTAGACAGTGATAACATTTTGGTTCAAATATTCTGACCAGTTTTTGTCTTAAACTCCAGAAATAAAATGATTACAGACAGACAAACATGCTGAATGCAATATTTCTCACTTTACGTGCTCAATAAATCTGATTATTGGGCGGAGTCAACATAACAACGTTGTAAACAGTAGCAGAGAGAAGCAAGAGTGATTTAGTCAGGTAGTGAATTTAAGTTGACAAAGTCCACACCTGTCAATCAGCCACAATGATGTGCTCGTCACAATAAGCCAGCCAGCCAGTGGGGGGCGCCCCCCTAGGGGGGCGCGGTGCGACGCCTGTGACCGCGGAGAAAATGTTTTTTTGCCTTACGAGAGTAAAGTGTAATTGCACATCCACTCCAGTAGTTGGCAGTGGCGCCCTGATTGTCAGAGTGCGCGCAGGGAGGATTAGCAGAAGAAGAGCGGTTGTAAACAATCTACGGTGGAGAAGAAGAAAGACTTGACTTCCTCATTTTCTGTTGCAGACTAAAAAAAAATGGTAATAAAGTTATTCTTTGTTGTAAGTTGATCTATATTTCTTTCTTTTTCATATTTCTTTGTATGTTAATAAGGATACAAGAGTGTTTTTTTTTTTGGAGGGGGGGGGCGCGACAGAAAATAATTGAGAAGCACTGCAATAAGCCAAAGAAAGCCGTAGCCAAATCCCTACATGCCCTCAAAGGCCTCCATTAAAGGACTGTCTGCAGAGGAGCTTGATTTAATCCGAGGAACACGTTCCCGATAAAGCTGCTGCTGCTGCTGCTGCGTTCGTCGACGCGAGCCAGGGGGCGCCGGTGACCGGCTGCTGCGGCTAACGGTGAGAGTCACAAGTCTCTACGCAGCTCAACGCCATCGACACACGTCCTCGTGTGTTTGAGCGAACAAAGCGGCGTGGCCGATGGGGAGGGGAACGCGCTTATGATGCGACGTGCTGCTCATGGCGACCCTTTATAATAATGACATCATCTCAGCACGCCAGAGCAGGAAGGAGATGCGATTCTAGACCAGCTGATGCGTATCGAGTCGAAGCTGCAGACGACCATCGGAAACCCGAACCCACCCAGCCCGACGCCCGCCTACCTGCAGCTGTTTGATGTTTGCCTCTGGAGCCGCCCTCGCCCCCGCCCTCGCCCTCCTCTGACATCAGCAGCTCTTCCAGCAGCATCTGGACCCTTGCAGCTACCGTAGACAGCACATCCCTCTTCAGCAGCTTCACACAGAGGCCGGTTACTGTACGGTGGACCCTCCTTCAGCGGCGCAGGTCGGTTCAAAGAGCCATTACCTTTTCAGCCAGTCTGACCTTTGACTTGTTGCTGTGGAGGTAAGCTCTGCTGTGGATTGCACCTCTGACTGACACGCTGCCTCCACACTGCTGGACAACATCTGATAGACTCTGATCATCCTAGTAGACAGAAATCATGGTCCGAGGTGTAATCATACACAATCATATATTTTATATAGTATGCGTAGTATGTCCTACCGGTGAAATGAGCAGTTGAACCGTAAAGGTCTGTCTGTTCCTCTTCTACAGTAAAATATGAAACATAGTGGTTATAAATGTACTCCAGACAATTCAGTATTCATATACTTATATTTTTACCAAGCTTGAATAAATTAGATTAACCGGAAATGTTAACTTACAAAAGTCTTTATTAGACACAGAGAAGTCAGGAGGCCACGTTTGGGAAGCCTCTCATGACCAGAAGATAAATGGATTCAATTCAGTCGATTACAAAGTTTCTGATCCGACAGAACCATGAAGATTCCACAGCAGCATTCTCTCCATCATAAAACGGTGCAACACTGTGAGATCATCAGGTTCTACCGGGACATGCAAAATACTAAATGCTCCATAAAGATCACTTTCACTGCCTGAGCAGAATAAAGAGACGACAAGGCATCAGTGGACTAATACTGATCGATATGCATAGATGATTAGTGGGTCAATACCACACTCACACAGCAGAGAAAGGATTTTGATGCATTTTAAAGAATAACCCTTCATTTAGACATTGGCTGATGACTGAACTGGATGTAAATAAAGTGATTAATAAGAATGGATCTGGATGATATAATCCCAAACAAATGTTTTATTTTCAGCGACGCCAGCTAAAAGACAAGATCATTTCAGTCCACCTCATCTGCACCGACTGACCATTGAACACAAAACAGTTCGAGTTAAAATGGATGTTCCTGTTCTGAGATGCTTGTTAAATTATCGTGTTCAATCCAGACGTAAGCAAATTGATATTTGCTGGACTCGGTGCAAAGCTTGAAGGCGTCTAAACTCTGGTTTTAGTGATGAAATTCATTCCAAGATGGTTGGTTTGAGGAATAGATGCAAGATTTTGAAGCATTAGGCTCAAAAATATTATAATTAATGATAAAACAAAGCACAACAGCCCGTCTGCAAACGACCTCAGAGAGGAAATCAGGTTTTGATTTTAACGATTACTTCCAACCTGCCCTTGAGTAACGATCCAATGACACTGCCAAGTCAGCAATCTTTATGGGGTATATATGCTGTATACACATTTATTTACTTTCCAAAATACTTTCTCGGTGTAATTTGATTTGTACAACCTGTCCGGCGAGCAGCTCGGTGTCGTCTGGAAGCGTTTTCCCTTCAAACAGACAGATTCCGTGCTGAATCTGGCGGGCCCACTCTTTCAGTCCTTCCTGAAACAAACCATGAGCAGGAAAGTTTCACTCCTGCCTTTGCTGAATATTTAAGGTGTTTACAGGATTGAAACAAACCTTAAGAAATGCATCCAGGATCTCTGCAGCACTTCCGTTGCCCGGCAGGGGTACCAGCATATCCACATTTACGCAGCATGACACCATGCTCCAGGAGGAACACACACCGGAGTGGTACTTCCAATCGGCAAGCTTGGCCATACTCTGAAACACCCAAAGCCACTGATAGAACTGACAACAGCTCAATGCTTCATATTTTATATATAAATATCACGCAGCCTGAGAGATCGGTTTCACGTTTGAAACCTCAGTCCCTAAATCACATCCTGTCGAGTGACGAGCCCTCTGATTAGTTGATCTTCTACACCGTTGGAATGTTTTATACAATAAATTAATAATAATTATATTTATATTTATATTTATATTTAATAGTTATTTTGAAGCCTATAATGCCACAAATAATTTTAGAGGCTTCAGCGCTTTTTGGGGTCAATGATTCGACTTTAATGGCTGCAGCTGGAAGAAACCATTGTGAACTGACCTTTGGATTTTTGACATCAAAGGTTCTGCAGATTGTTCTGAGATGTGGGTAAAGGATCAGCCACATACAGTAGTAGTAGTAGTAGTAGTATGCAAAAGGATACTTTCTGGTCTTGGGGTTGACGTGCAGTGTGACGCAGTCTGTGATGTCATCATCTGCGGGGTTCCACAGGTATTCTGAAGATATGAGGTTCTCCACTGCAAAAACCAGCTGGAAAAACACAGAATCAGACTCACAGGCACACACATTATAGCGAGCTACTTTAAGGGACTTGTCAATCCCTGCTATACAGATACAATTCAATAATAGAGCTCTTAAGACTAAATAGTCTCCACCTTAAGTGACCGTAAAAAGATTTGTTTCCTACAGCTTGATACTGGCAAAATAGATTTCTGCCCAATTTAGCTCCACACTTCAGGGAATAGAGCGTCTGTGTTCTCTTTCATCTACATTTCAATCTATAATTTAAATGAGAAAAACACTCAGATGGCGCAGACCTCCGCCAAGCAGCTCATTCCCCTCCTAATTGGCCTTTCCATAAAACATAAAACCATAAAAACAATCATTACTTCGGTTCACATCATTTCACCTGGCTGAGCGTGGCTACTGTGTCCTTAGCATCTGCATCAGAGATCATAAAGACTCCCAGGACAGCGAGGCCGCCAGGCAGCATCCGAGACACCTGATCAGACATCCGTTAGCTAGTTGAAACTGTAACAAATACATTTATGATCAATAATCTTTCCTGCATTCCTGGTACTCTAGTTGTGCTGTGCAACACCAATAGACGTAAACAATGGCGTGTTCAAAGCCCAGAGATTAGTTCATTTGACTAGAAATAATTTCATGATGAACCGTCCGAGCTTCCAGTAGCAACACAGCACGTTATAACAGAATACACTTCAGTAAAACCTCAAACATTAAAATCAGGATACGGTCTACCTGGCGAGCATGCTCAGCCACCCACTCCTTGTCCAAAGACTTTCCGGCGGTTGACGCGGACCCCTCCCTCGGGGGCGTCCGGCTTGCCATGATGACATAATCCCTTTGAGAAGAGCTCTGGAATGTTTAGTCATTCATATAAATCACTGTCTGCATGTCGTAGTGAGGATGCAAGACGCTAGCCGTCTCCTCCCGGGACCCAGCCAGTCAGCATGTCCTCCGTAAGGGACACTGTCCCCCACAGAGGACGTGCTGACTGGCTGCGTCTCAGGAGGAGACACAAACAAATGGTAAAAATAACATTTACAAGCAGATAGACAGAAGGCTGGCACAACACACAAACAGAAGTCAAATGAGTGATCGATCAAACGGGAGATGAACCTTACCTGTCCAATGAGGAGGCCCGAGACTGGACACGCGTGCGTCGCACCTAGTTTGGACAGGTAACCCTCCACAGCCTGCTCTACTGCGTATCCACGGCCCATCTCAAAGCATGGAGGTGATGCGTCACACAACAACTACAAAGAGCACAACTTCAAAGGAATGCATGCACTGTTTTACCCAATGACGTTGCTACATAAATGAAAGTAACAAGGCTTAGTTGTGTTCAAAGAAAAGCAACTAAGATTAAGATTCCAGAATATATGCGTGAATCACTACGGAGAATACCTGAGACGAAGAGAAGAACGATTTACTTCCGCTTCAATGACGTACTTCCGTCGCTCATCTCTGACGCGTTGGACGCTCGCCGCGTCATAAAGCCAGACAGCAACAACTGGCTGCGGACGCCGCACGTTTTCTGTAAAATGTCAGCCTGCAGTTTTCTAAAGCGTCTGCTTTAATTATAAACTTAAACAAATGATAATTAGAGTTTTCCCCCACCCACATCCTGCTTCTAATTGGCTCTGGCCCTGATGGCAACGAGTACTAGCCAATCAGAGCAGAGGCTGAGCAGGGCAGTCGCGCGACTCGCCTGGAAATAAATATATAAAAACAAGAAAGAATTTGTGAATTCAGGATATTTATTTGTGGAGCTTTACTGTGTTATAATGTACTTGGTACATCTGTTAATGTGTGATATCCCATCTCTTTTCTCATGTTTAATAATGTGAAAAGGTGGTTTATCTCCCTCTTGTGGTCATTGTCCTGAAGCGCAGGGTCCACTGCGCACAGTTTACAATCCATCCAAACAGATTGTAAAAACTGCAGCCGATTTATTTTCTCGCTCTCCGCAGAACCCAGTTTTCAAAGGCCTGGTTGCTTTTTTGTCTCGCGAGATCTGGCAACCCTGGTCCTAATGGGGAATTTACAACAGGTAAATGAGGCAATGAGGAAATGCCCAAGAGGAGGTAAACAGCGGCACAAAAGGTGCCTCCGTTTGAAACGCTGGCAGAGTCTCAAGCCCATGTTAATGATTTACTTACAAGAAGTAAGTACTGTCTGCAGAGGAGCTTGATTTAATCCGTGGAACACGTTCCCGATAAAGCTGCTGCTGCTGCTGCGTTCCTCAACGCGAGCCAGGGGGCGCCGGCGACAAACAGATAAATGGTCTTATTATATGGTCTTTGTGCTTATTACATTTTTCAGTGTGCTTTCTTAGGAAGGACAGCAGGATGAAATAATGCTATTTGTTGCCCTCATCAATTATCTGGCAGTGGGACAGCGATGAGGCTATGAGTTGTGGAGGACTCTAAAGGACAGTGAGACTACTGTCCAGCACAAAATGTTACTAAAGTCCTTATGATTTCAGTTAATAAAACATCACACTGACGAATGACAATTCTGCAGTAAGTACAATTTATTAGGCCCGAGCGCCTATACTAGGCCTAAGGGGCTATTGCTTTTGCAACGCAGAAGACGACAAGTTGACGAGCGCAGCTCGTCAACTCTCGACAAAGTTGACGAGCGCAGCTCGTCAACCCTCGGCATCCAACACACTCACGCACACACACACCGACACTCAACAGCACACACACACACACACCGACACTCAACAACACACACGCACACACACAGACATCGACAAACACAGTTGACGAGCGCAGCGAGTCAACTGTGTTTGTAACTGTCTTCCGATGGTTGACGAGTGCAGCGAGTCAACCATCGGGCGACCAACACACCCACGCCCACACCCACGACACTCAACAGCACACACACACACACCGACACTAAACAACACAAATGCACACACACAGAGATCCACAAACACGAGTTGACGAGCGCAGCGAGTCAACTGTGTTTGTAACTGTCTTCCGATGGTTGACGAGCGCAGCGAGTCAACTCGTGTTTGTGTGTGTCTGTGTGCCCCCACAGACGGGTAGCCCTCGTCGAGACCATTCCGAAAATGTATTTTGTGTAGAAATCGCACACTCAGAAAAAAAGTTATATTGTTTTTGCAAAAATTCTTTATTAGGCCCGAGCGCCTATACTAGGCGTAAGGGGCTATTGCTTTTGCAACGCAGAAGACGACAAGTTGACGAGCCCAGCTCGTCAACTCTCGACAAAGTTGACGAGCGCAGCTCGTCAACCCTCGACAAAGTTGACGAGCGCAGCTCGTCAACCCTCGGCATCCAACACACTCACGCACACACACACCGACACTCAACAGCACACACACACACACCGACACTCAACAACACACACGCACACACACAGACATCGACAAACACAGTTGACGAGCGCAGCGAGTCAACTGTGTTTGTAACTGTCTTCCGATGGTTGACGAGCGCAGCGAGTCAACCATCGGGCGACCAACACACCCACGCCCACACCCACGACACTCAACAGCACACACACACACACCCCGACACTGAACAACACAGACACACAGACACACACACACACACACAAACACGAGTTGACGAGCGAAGCTCGTCAACTCGTGTTTGTGTGCCCCCACAGACGCGTGGCCTTCGTCGAGACCATTCCGAAAATGTATTTTGTGTAAAAATCGCATACTCAGAAAAAAAGTTATATTGTTTTTGCAAAAATTCTTTATTCTTCTTTATTCTTTATTCTTTATTAGGCCCGAGCGCCTATTCTAGGCGTAAGGGGCTATTGCTTTTGCAACGCAGAAGACGACAAGTTGACGAGCGCAGCTCGTCAACTCTCGACAAAGTTGACGAGCGCAGCTCGTCAACCCTCGACAAAGTTGACGAGCGCAGCTCGTCAACCCTCGGCATCCAACACACTCACGCACACACACACCGACACTCAACAGCACACACACACACCGACACTCAACAACACACACGCACACACACAGACATCGACAAACACAGTTGACGAGCGCAGCGAGTCAACTGTGTTTGTAACTGTCTTCCGATGGTTGACGAGCGCAGCGAGTCAACCATCGGGCGACCAACACACCCACGCCCACACCCACGACACTCAACAGCACACACACACACACCCCGACACTGAACAACACAGACACACAGACACACACACACACACACAAACACGAGTTGACGAGCGAAGCTCGTCAACTCGTGTTTGTGTGCCCCCACAGACGCGTAGCCCTCGTCGAGACCATTCCGAAAATGTATTTTGTGTAGAAATCGCACACTCAGAAAAAAAGTTATATTGTTTTTGCAAAAATTCTTTATTCTTTATTCTTCTTTATTCTTTGTTCTGCTGTTTAAACGGCAATTTGACCCCCTGAACATGCTCGAAAACTCACCAAACTTTGAACCAAGCTCAGAACCGGCGAAAAATTAATTATTTTATGTGTTTTGAAATTGGGCATGAAAAAGTGGCGCGCCAGCGCCACCTACAAAAATCACAATGCATTGTGCCTATGGGGGGTCCGACGCCAACTTTGTCGGACAGCCACGAAATTCGGTACACACATGCGTCAAGTCGGGGCAAAAAAAAAAAAAAATTATGGCCACGCCCCCAAACACACAGGAAGGCGGCCATATTGGATTGAATTTTAAAAACTGCTGAGTCAGCGTTTGCACACACACACACACTCCAATCCAAACCAAATTTTAAACACTTATTGACCCTTCCTATCTGGACACTTTAAAAGGGAAACTTTGACAATCAGCCTTACAGCGCCCCCTAGAGAACGATAACAAAAATTGAATGGGAATTAAAAAAATACTTTGTCAGAAATGATTGAAACTTACCAGAAAAGTCCCTCATGTGGTCCCGATCAAAAAACACAGCCGTAACCATGTTGTTGTTTTTACGGTGTTGCCGTGGCGATGGCAACCCCGCCTATGGTGAGGGGTCCGACGCCAACTTTGTCGGACAGCCACGAAATTCGGTACAGACATGCGTCAAGTCAGGGCAAAAAAATATATATATTATGGCCACGCCCCCAGACACACAGGAAGGCGGCCATATTGGATTGAAACTCCTGACGGCAGATGCCATATAATCCAAATAACGCTTTGACTAAACTGTGAGCTACTCATGCAGCTCAAATCTAAACACTTGCGAAGCACTCAGGACAAAAGCGGCGTGCGTCGGCGGGTCAGCTCAACGGCCTGTCGGCCGGCGAGGGCCTACAACGCCGCTTGCGGCTTTAATTCTTTATTCTTCTTTATTCTTCTTTGTTCTGCTGTTTAAACGGCAATTTGACCCCCTGAACATGCTCGAAAACTCACCAAACTTTGAACCAAGCTCAGAACCGGCGAAAAATTAATTATTTTATGTGTTTTAAAATTGGGCATGAAAAAGTGGCGCGTCAGCGCCACCTACAAAAATCACAATGCATTGTGCCTATGGGGGGTCCGACGCCAACTTTGTCGGACAGCCACGAAATTCGGTACACACATGTGTCAAGTCAGGGCAAAAAAAAAAAAGTATTATGGCCACGCCCCCAGACACACAGGAAGGCGGCCATATTGGATTGAAACTTAAAAACTGCTGAGTCAGCGTTTTCACACACACACTCCAATCCAAACCAAATTTTAAACACTTATTGACCCTTCCTACCTGGACATTTTAAAAGTGAAACTTTGACAATCAGCCTTACAGCGCCCCCTAGAAAACAATAACAAAAATTGAATGGGAATTTAAAAAATACTTTGCCAGAAATGATTGAAACTTACCAGAAAAGTCCCTCATGTGGTCCCGATCAAAAAACACAATCGTAACCCTGTTGTTGTTTTTACGCTGTTGCCATGGTGATGGCAACCCCTCCTATGGGGAGGGGTCCGACGCCAACTTTGTCGGACAGCCACGAAATTCGGTACAGACATGCGTCATGTCATGTCATGCCAGTATTATGGCCACGCCCCCAGACACACAGGAAGGCGGCCATATTGGATTGAAACTTAAAAGCTCCTGACGGCAGATGGCCAATGGAAATTATGTCACATATCACCTCAATGCAGATTTGACTGAGCATGGCTCCTGTTTGCACATACAGACTCCAATCTAAATCAAATTTTAAAAACGTATTGACACTTGTCTCTGCTTCTTACTGTTGCCATAGCAATGGCTGAAATACTGACATGACTTCAGATACACTTCTGAGCAATGCAAATTGTTGAAAGTTACTCAAAACTAAAGCCTCGCAGAGTAATCTGTACCGATGCTGTCCTTCAACATAGTATTATGGTCAGGAGCCTTACAGAGTGATGATTACCGGTGCTGTCCTTCAACATAGTATTATGGTCAGGAGCCTTACAGAGTGATGATTACCGGTGCTGTCCTTCAACATAGTATTATGGTCAGGAGCCTCGCAGAGTGATGATTACCGGTGCTGTCCTTCAACATAGTATTATGGTCAGGAGCCTTGCAGAGTGATGATTACCGGTGCTGTCCTTCAACATAGTATTATGGTCAGGAGCCTCGCAGAGTGATGCGTACCGATGCTGTCCTTCACCATAGTATTATGGTCAGGAGCCTTGCAGAGTGATGATTACCGGTGCTGTCCTTCAACATAGTATTATGGTCAGGAGCCTCGCAGAGTGATACGTACCGATGCTGTCCTTCACCATAGTATTATGGTCAGGAGCCTTGCAGAGTGATGATTACCGGTGCTGTCCTTCAACATAGTATTATGGTCAGGAGCCTCGCAGAGTGATGCGTACCGATGCTGTCCTTCACCATAGTATTATGGTCAGGAGCCTTGCAGAGTGATGATTACCGGTGCTGTCCTTCAACATAGTATTATGGTCAGGAGCCTCGCAGAGTGATGCGTACCGATGCTGTCCTTCACCATAGTATTATGGTCAGGAGCCTTGCAGAGTGATGATTACCGGTGCTGTCCTTCAACATAGTATTATGGTCAGGAGCCTCGCAGAGTGATGCGTACCGATGCTGTCCTTCACCATAGTATTATGGTCAGGAGCCTTGCAGAGTGATGATTACCGGTGCTGTCCTTCAACATAGTATTATGGTCAGGAGCCTCGCAGAGTGATGCGTACCGATGCTGTCCTTCACCATAGTATTATGGTCAGGAGCCTTGCAGAGTGATGATTACCGGTGCTGTCCTTCAACATAGTATTATGGTCAGGAGCCTCGCAGAGTGATGCGTACCGATGCTGTCCTTCACCATAGTATTATGGTCAGGAGCCTTGCAGAGTGATGATTACCGGTGCTGTCCTTCAACATAGTATTATGGTCAGGAGCCTCGCAGAGTGATGCGTACCGATGCTGTCCTTCACCATAGTATTATGGTCAGGAGCCTTGCAGAGTGATGATTACCGGTGCTGTCCTTCAACATAGTATTATGGTCAGGAGCCTCGCAGAGTGATGCGTACCGATGCTGTCCTTCACCATAGTATTATGGTCAGGAGCCTTGCAGAGTGATGATTACCGGTGCTGTCCTTCAACATAGTATTATGGTCAGGAGCCTCGCAGAGTGATGCGTACCGATGCTGTCCTTCACCATAGTATTATGGTCAGGAGCCTTGCAGAGTGATGATTACCGGTGCTGTCCTTCAACATAGTATTATGGTCAGGAGCCTCGCAGAGTGATGCGTACCGATGCTGTCCTTCACCATAGTATTATGGTCAGGAGCCTTGCAGAGTGATGATTACCGGTGCTGTCCTTCAACATAGTATTATGGTCAGGAGCCTCGCAGAGTGATGCGTACCGATGCTGTCCTTCACCATAGTATTATGGTCAGGAGCCTTGCAGAGTGATGATTACCGGTGCTGTCCTTCAACATAGTATTATGGTCAGGAGCCTCGCAGAGTGATGCGTACCGATGCTGTCCTTCACCATAGTATTATGGTCAGGAGCCTTGCAGAGTGATGATTACCGGTGCTGTCCTTCAACATAGTATTATGGTCAGGAGCCTCGCAGAGTGATGCGTACCGATGCTGTCCTTCACCATAGTATTATGGTCAGGAGCCTTGCAGAGTGATGATTACCGGTGCTGTCCTTCAACATAGTATTATGGTCAGGAGCCTCGCAGAGTGATGCGTACTGATGCTGTCCTTCACCATAGTATTATGGTCAGGAGCCTTGTGGAGTGATACGTACCTGTGCTGTCCTCCAACATAGTATTATGGCGTGCTGACCAAGCCGATTTCCAACTCAAGGCTGTCGGTCCCGCAGCAGAACACGGGAATAGAGCAGCGGAGAGAGAATCCAGCATTAATGAATCAATGGAGGAAGAGGAGGAAGCAAGAAGAAGACCTGCAGCAACTCTTCTCCTGCGATCTGCAACTACGTGCTCCGATCTCACCAATACTGTCTAAACCCAAGTGAATCAAACTAACTCAGAGCTTGTCATCATCATCCCAGGTGGATTAACCAAAGAACTCCAACTGTTCAACGTTAAACTGTGAGCTGCATGGGAGCGTTGAATGACAGAAGGCAAACACATTCACCAAGACAGGGAGGCGATGCCGGGCGAGTTTTATCTTGAGAATAAGTCGACTTATGACTGTTTTGTTTCGCTTAATGCACCTTAAAACCCGGTGCGCCTTTTGTATGGGAAAAAAACACGTTCACTGATGTTGCACGAAGTTGAGCCTTATAATAAGGTGCACCCTACGGTCTGAAGAATACGGTATATATATAATGTTATGCTATTAAAGTGACAAAGAGGTGTGGTCCTTGAGGAAGACGTCTCTCATAATTATGGTGCACTGTGATTCGGCCAACTTGGACTGCTGCCGCCACGATCTGGCAATGGAAAAGCGGCATTGACGGCGCTTTGAGTCTGTTCGATGCCACTGGGTCTTGGTTCTCCTGGTTTTTGAGCACAAATCTGAATCACCGAGACCACCAGCACAGAATTTTTAAATTGATTTTGAAATAATGTATTTTGGGGAGAATAGGCCGCCTTCATATTCTAGAATTGAATGTCATAATTTCAAATGGAGGTCAAGTATCAATACAACTCTATGGTGGAAATGTAAATGAGAACATTCTCAAATGCTGCACCTGATGATTAGACCTTGGATATAAAAATATTTATTAATTTGGTTTCAAGTCCTTTCACCTGACCACAATCATGTTTGTATTTTTTTAAATTCTCTCCACTTTTGAACATCTTTGAGAAAATAATATATCCTTAGGATCAGCACTGGAATTAGAGATATCAGCCATGAACCAAGCAACATAAATTGCCATTTTGACAGTTACCATAGTTATGCTATAGACTTTCTACCTGCTCAAACTGTTGAGCAGCGAATTTACCTTACTTTAGAATGTTGCAATGTCACACGAACGCAACAAATTCCCACTTTGATACCAAAATATGGCAGACGCCTTTTAACTGTAATGTCCTTATATGGAGATACTGTATACCTGCTTTATGGAGTGTATCTCATATTTTGCAGAATAATGCCAACTCAATCTTATAAATAAAATTAAAACCCACAGTACAATACAATATCAATAATTCCAGTACAACTCAATTATTTAACTCAATTCAATTTTATTTATATAGCACAAGAACATAACAGAACATTATGTCAAGGCACTTTAGAGGATGAACAGGGAAAGACCTGCAGAGAAAGACAGAACCCAACTTGACCCACAAGAGCAACGGAGGCAAGGAAAAACTTCCCTTTAACAGGCAGAAACCTTGGACAGAACCTAGGCTCATGGTGGACGGCCATCTGTCTGGACCGGCTGGGTTGAGAGAGACAGAGACAGACAGAGAGAGAGACAGAGAGAGACAGACAGACAGACAGAGACAGAGAGACACAGACACAGAGAGACAGGCAGAGAGACAGACAGACACAGAGACAGACAGACACAGAAAGACAGGCAGACAGACAGAGACACAGAAAGACAGGCAGAGAGACAGACAGACAGAGAGAGAGAGACACAGGCAGAGAGACAGACAGACAGACACAGAGAAACAGGCAGACAGACAGAGACAGACAGACACAGAGAGACAGGCAGACAGACAGACAGACACAGAGACAGGCAGACACAGACGGACAGACAGACAGAGAGACAGAGACAGACAGACACAGACAGACAGACAGACACAGAGACAGAAAGACAGACAGACACAGACACAGATAGACACAGACAAAGAGAGACAGGCAGACAGACAGACAGAGACAGAGAGACACAGACACAGAGAGACAGGCAGAGAGACAGACAGACACAGAGACAGACAGACACACAGAGAAACAGGCAGACAGACAGAGACAGACAGACACAGAGAGACAGACAGAGACAGAGACAGACAGAGACACAGAGACAGGCAGACACAGTCGGACAGACACAGACAGACAGAGAGACAGACACAGACACAGAGAGACAGGCAGACAGACACAGAGACAGACAGGCAGAGACACAGAGAGACAGGCAGACAGAGACAGACAGAGAGACAGACACAGAGAGACAGGCAGACAGACAGACACAGAGAGACAGGCAGACAGACAGACACAGGCAGACAGACAGACAGAGAGACAGGCACACAGACAGACAGAGAGACAGGCAGACAGACAGACACAGACACAGAGACAGGCAGACAGACAGAGACAGACACGACAGAGACAGAGAGACACAGACACGGAGAGAGGCAGACAGACAAAGACAGACAGACAGAGACACGGAGAGAGGCAGACAGACAAAGACAGACAGAGACACAGAGACAGGCAGACAGACAGACAGAGACAGACACAGAGACAGACAGACAGACAGACAGACAGACACAGACAGACACAGACAGACAGCACGAGAGCGGCATCAGGTGCAGACAAAAACATAATATATAAAATACATGCTGCTGAACAAGATACTGAGTAACGATAACTGCATCATAACAAATCATAATCATAACTTACATATAAGTATATTAATAGACATTGTTAGAAAAATTACGATGAATGCTATAAAATAATACATTTGCTGTTAAAGGACACTTTGTACAAATACATTGCAATATTGACATCGTTCCAGTGGACCTGTTGTACCAGTCATGGGCATCTTAACAGGGACATAAGACTTTAAAGACAACAAACCCTACAGTATGTGTGCACGCATCACTGTAGGGCACAAACATCCACAACCACTAAAAAAACCACAACCACTAAAAAAACCACAACCACTAAAAAACCACAAACTCACAAGACCAAAACTTGATGCAATAAATATCTAAAAATGTGAATAAACTGAAATTCCATGATCCATATTCCAACCAGACACACACACTTAAAATGTACAATATAACCACATTAAAATACATGATCAAAGTCAATTAATAAATAAACTATATACCATGTTGGCAAAGGGTGACAAACCTGAATGCTCAAGAATTGTCAGAGAAATCGATGCTTTGAAGGTCATGATGAAGAAGCATGGGAATGACAAAATTGTGACTGACCAGCCATTTATAAGAAAACCCATGTGATGAGTCTAGACAACAACACCTGTCCATTTGATTAAAACGCAGCTAATCTAAGGACGCCATTTCTACGCATTTCCCCTTAAAAGAACAAACAATCCCTTCATGGTCGCTAAAGTAGGTTGGCATGACTGAACAGTCTATCTCATATTGACTGGAATTTAGGTAGCAATGATCAATTAATGTCCCCCTCTCAGTTGTGGGAGATGTGACATATTGAACATAACCTCTTTCTAACATGAAATTGCAGAGACTTGTAGATTTCAATATGTCATCATTAAAATCTCCCATCACAGCCACAGTGGCACAATGTGAACTCAGCCAAATCAAAAATCTGTCTAAATTATACTTGAATAGAGACATGGGATACGACGATGGGCGGTAAACTACTGCGATGATGATTTGGTGCTCTGCAAAACAATTGACTATACATTCTAAATCCATATCTTGTACTGTGATTTCATAGTTAAGCCTTTCATCACAGTACATGCCAACTCCACCGTACTGTTGGCCACGGAGACTAACCAGTGCTGCGTTGTCGTTGCACTGGTACGAAACACTGCGGGGACGACTGTGGAAATTATAGCCTTCAATGTGGCAACTTTGAAATGAAGAATCTTCAGATAACCATGTCTCTACCACAGCAACACAGTCAGGCTGCAAATGCCGTGTGTGTGAAGCCAAATCTGGCACATGCCGTACTAAACCTTGTACATTCATGACAAATACTGTCAAAACATGTGCCTCTTGTCTCTGCCAAAGTAAACTGTCAACCATGAAGGGAGGCAAGCTCTCCAACGCACCTTTAATTTTGTCATTGCAATATATGGCCTTGTCGGAATAGTCTTGAATCACTAGACCCTCTAAACTCCGAACGCGGCTCAAGGCCACATACGCCTGACCTGGGGCAAACACTTTTTTAAGGGACACCACAGCTTGATCAACGGTTACACCCTGTACTTTATGAATTGTACACGCCCACGCTAGTTTGAATGGAAATTGTCGACGAATTTCACCGCGCTTATTAGCCTGTTCTTCCTCTGGTCCTATGCGGGTAGAACCAGTTAGGTCTGCAGGGGTACGGGTCTGCTTCCTTCTGTTGGTACCTACTCTGTCGTCGTCAAATTTAACCCAAATTGCTAAAGGAAGCTTTTTGTTTTGAGGGTCTTCTACTATGTGTGTAACGATGCCACATACCCCATTTACTAGGCCATCAGAAACGTCTATATTTTTAGACAGCATCACGCGTGCATTAACGCCAATATATAGTGACTCCACCAAACTGGCTTTTTCAGATTTATGGAGACACAGATGACCTGGTATTTCTTTTAATTTACCTGTGTTCTTATCAATACCAAAATCACGGGCATCAATGTTGATGACATCAGAACACACACTATGAAGTTTCCTCAAATTATAAGTCTGCACGTAATCCCTCCTTGAAAAAATGTGCAGCACGTCGGGCTCTTCGCCTGTTTCACGACGCTTCAAAATATCTCTGTCATTTTGGAGCATGGGTGTCCCTTTTGAACGCACTCTCAACCGATTTAAGAGCTCTGCAAAACAACTGTCCTGTTGCCGAACAATCTTTTTTAACTCTGCAACTTTAAACAGATCTCTAAAAAAATTAATGCCCACTGTTTCTTTGAGCAAAATCTCACCCTTCACTGGAGGTAGCTGATAAAAATCCCCAACCACAATCACGCAAATGTTTCCAAATTTTACTGATTTAGGTGTCTGTTTAATTTGACACAACCGACCCTCAATGTGCATAAAAATCTTTTGGTCAACCATCGAAATTTCATCAACAACTAAGATGTGAACGTCTATGTATTTTGCGCGCAGCGTATTTAGCCTATCTTCTCTCAGGTTTTTATACTGTTTTGTTGGATTTACGGGAATGCCAAATGTCGAGTAGATAGTAGCTGCCTGTAAATTGTATGCTGCGATCCCTGTTGGAGCCGTTAATAAAACACTAACATTATCAGGACCGTGGCAAATAGGGGCCAACAACCGCGATGCCTCATACTGAATGGCCCTGATGAGGTGACTTTTCCCGGTGCCTGCGCCTCCTGTAATAAATACGTGCAAAGGCTCAGGATTATTACCAGCTACCTCTTCTAAGCACCATTGACGTATTTTGTAAAAAATGGACAGCTGTTGCTCATTCAGGGTTCGCACAAGTGCGAGACCGTCAGCACGACTCATCACATTTGTTCTCTCAAAATGACTGATTTCTTCACGTTTTAAAGCCAAGTCAGGGATGGGCTCTTGGTCATGCTCAGAGAGGACCTCCTGTAACACCTGTTTAAACTCCTCCTTCGACTCCAACCTTTCAACTTCCAGCTCTGGGCAGAGATGTGCCCATGCTTCTTCCAAAATGTCTTCACAGCCCATTTTCTCTTGGATCTCATCCAGATCCTCATGCTCCACTTCATAACGAAGCCTATTTGAAACAACGATCGCCTTAACAGAATGTACAGACCCATCACTAAAACGCACCTCCCCGTTTTCATAGAATTGTTCATATGTTTCAAATGGAGCCAGCTTAAGGTCGTCTTTAATGCGATATGGTAAAAACAATTGTAGGATACTCAGATGGAATAACTCTGGATCTTTCGTCTCAGAAAACCGCGCATATCTAACTATCGCTGGCTTGGTCCGTATTCTTTTAGCTATCGCGCCTAATGAATTTTGTAACCGAATTGCATTTTTGCACTGTTCCGTTTGACCAAGAACGCGGTACTCTGATACAAAAGTAGCGATGCACATATCGTTAAATGTACGGTTATCAGGCCTACTCTGATACCTATCTATGATGTTTGTCATCCATATATTGTCTGATGACTCGTCCTGTATCTGACCTATGGGTTTGCTCAATCTAACTATGTTATTTCCTGTTGGAATAAATTCTACTTTCCGCGAAAACTCTTTTAGGTGCATGTTTGTGGCGCGATAGACTGCTTCCTGCGCAGAGACATCCCGATTATGCAAATAGACGCTCCCTAACTTTTTCAATGCCTCTTGTGCACTCAGATTTCCTTTGGACGCTTCTTTTTGCGCATTACCCAAGAGCAAACCCATCTCCCGCTCTGACTTGGATATGTATGAAACAATATAAACTATGCAGGCCCATGCATCAACCACAAACTGAATATCCATATTCGCATTCCAAGCATCCAACAATTTCGCATTGTAATTATTAATCCAAATTTCTTTAATTTCCCTTTTTAACACTACATGTTTGTGACCACCTAATGCCTGATAGACCGATTCAAATGTGTCCTGATTTAAGCCAATAGCTTGAAACAATGATTCCACACTATCAAAAGAAAGATCTTCATCTAGCGTAGCTTTTTTAATTGAACTCAAGATGGCGACGGCTTGCTCCCTCTCCATTATCTGTGGTTTTTCCGGGTCTTTTTCCTTTTTGAGAAACGTACGCATGGACGGAGGACGTGGGAAATTAAAGCGACACGTCTTGTTGCCTTTTTTGCATGTTTTGGAGTGACGTTTGGAATGCTGCTGCACCGAAGAAACTTTCTCTAATAAATTTGGGTCTGAGGGTAGTTCGCAGGAAACGTATTTATCCACAAATAGAACTACCTCTTCGTCTTTATTCACACCAATCTTTGGAGCGTCTTTTATCCAAAAGAGGGCGTGTACGTGTGGTGATCCACGCTGCTGAAATTCTACACGATAAAAAAGATCAATAATTTCGCCAATTGGATGATCAGAGGATTTAAGGATTTTGTTCAAGAATTTATGCCAACGCATGTCAAACATTCGCGCCGCAGTTACGGGGTTATGACGTAAAAGATCACACCTCTCTGCCCAATTTAAATCTTCAACTCTCCTGGTACTACCTTCTATTTTTAATAACGCTTTCATGAGATTTTGCCAACGCAGATCTGCTGAACTAAAGGAACAAAACCATGTTGGAATACCTAACTGGCGCACCATTGCGATTAAGTCTTTTAGTGTGGCTTGCCAGAATGGGGGCGTGCCTCTAATAGGCTTCATGAAACGAAAACCATCATCAAATTGTAACAGACTTTCCAAGTTTTCTTTATCTGCAGCAGCATTACCCGAGCCCTGACCCGCATGTCCCTTTCGCAAAGCTATGGAGACCTTTGACACGACCTGCTCCACTTCCAGCATGTACAGAGCCATGAACAGAAATTTGAGATTCCGCGCAAATCTCCCATCTGCATGCAAAAGCCTGTTAATAAAATATCGACGCAAAGTAATACGAACAGGCCTTTGCATGTGAAATGTGTTACGCCCAAAGGGGAACTCTCTGGGGAAGCATTTTGCTTCATTCTCCTCATCTGTGAGCAATCTAACTGGACTGTTCCCTTCCGCCGGAGCCAAATTTAATACACCCTGGAAGAAGTGGTCAAGGGCCTCTTGAGCTATATCTATCGGCATAAAACATGTATCCTGGAACATGCAATGACGCTGCCTATCATGGAGATGCTCATCATCTAAGTCTTCTTGTTCCCGTTCCCCCTGTCCTTGTTCTCCCCCTTCCTCCCCTGCATTGACTTTACCTGTTTGCTTCCCCCCCATCTTGCCCTGCGCCGCCTGTTCTTTTCCTTGTCCCGACACACCCGTATTTGAAGCTTCATCTTCTTGCCTGGTGAACTCATTGACCCACTCCTCATCAAATTCAATATCTAAGTAATACCGATTATTAGCTTTTAGAAACGCAATCGCTCTCCGAATCCGATATGTGTCTACAAATTGATACTCATAATGGCCTTTATAAGTAAGTTTACGCTTCAATTTCACAGGCAATAACCAACCGTCCATGTTACGACGCGGCAACAACTTTGTAGACTCTACAATGTTGGCAGGTACACAGGTCACAGGACCGTGCACCCCCCCTTGACCCCCTTTTGGCAAAGCATGCATTTGCAAAAACACCATATTAAGCGCGACTATATGTTGTTCTACGGTGTTCAAGCATGCAAGTTCAGGAGGAATGTCGTCTAATTGTAAATTGTTCATTGAGCATTCAGCTGGCATGTCACCCTTTTTCACTTTGGAGTTGCATGTGTAGCAGATCCACAAACTCCCTCTACAATGAGACAGCGGGCACGGTGATGGACAGCCACTGTCACACGTATGCAAATAGGCCTCTGAGATACAAACATCCGCAACAGCAGCAGATTTGGGATCAACCATAAAGTCATCTTTTCTACAAGGTAAGACTTGGTTGAGAAACAATAATTTAAAGCAAACACAACAGATGTATTCTGGACCGTTTTCAACATCCCTCAAAAATCGCTCCTTAACCAAATCAAAGTTATCAGCTTGTTTTTGTTTATGTTCTAAATCATTTTTAGATTTCTTGATACTTATTGCCCTTTTGTTTTTTCGATACTCCACACTGTCTCGATATTTCTGCTTACTTGCTGCCTTTGCTAACAGCTTGTGTTTCTGTCTGAATTTCAAATTGTCCCTGTATTTCAGTTTGAACGCAGCTCTCTTATTTTTTTGATACTCTGAATTATCTCTGTATTTCACTTTGAGCGCAGCTCTCTTATTTATTTGATACTCCACATTGTCTCGATATTTCTGCTTACTTGCTGTCTTTGCTAGCAGCTTGTGTTTCTGTCTGAATTTCAAATTGTCCCTGTATTTCACTTTGAGCGCAGCTCTCTTATTTATTTGATACTCCCCATTGTCTCGATATTTCTGCTTACTTGCTGTCTTTGCTAGCAGCTTGTGTTTCTGTCTGAATTTCAAATTGTCCCTGTATTTCACTTTGAGCGCAGCTCTCTTATTTATTTGATACTCCACATTGTCTTGATATTTCTGCTTACTTGCTGTCTTTGCTAGCAGCTTGTGTTTCTGTCTGAATTTCAAATTGTCCCTGTATTTCACTTTGAGCGCAGCTCTCTTATTTATTTGATACTCCACATTGTCTTGATATTTCTGCTTACGTGCTGTCTTTGCTAGCAGCTTGTGTTTCTGTCTGAATTTCAAATTGTCCCTGTATTTCAGTTTGAACGCAGCTCTCTTATTTTTTTGATACTCTGAATTATCTCTGTATTTCACTTTGAGCGCAGCTCTCTTATTTATTTGATACTCCACATTGTCTCGATATTTCTGCTTACTTGCTGTCTTTGCTAGCAGCTTGTGTTTCTGTCTGAATTTCAAATTGTCCCTGTATTTCAGTTTGAACGCAGCTCTCTTATTTTTTTGATACTCTGAATTATCTCTGTATTTCAGTTTGAGCGCGGCTCTCTTATTTTTTTGATACTCTGAATTATCTCTGTATTTCAGTTTTAGTGCGGTACTGTTCAGAATCTTTATTTTTTGTCTATAATTTACATTTTCTTTGTATTTCTTGTTACATGTTTCAAGCACCGTCTCTTTAAGTGTGTCATATTTAGTTGAAATATATTTTCGTTTTTTCTTTTGAATGTACTTGGAATCCCTATTACCTTGCACATTACTTTTTTGCTTTGGACTACCATCAGCTGAGGCATTTATCTGTCTAGATCTAATGTTGTAACCCACAAGCTCATCACTAATTTGGCAGCATCCATAACAGCTGTGGGTCTGTGGGTTTTTGACGCAAGTGACTACTTCATAATGAATATTGTTAATATTTTCCAGATAAATGCCATGTGTAGACAAAGGCCTGTTAGTACAGCCAAATTTAAGCCAACGTCCATCCATTAATGTATAGATATCAATGCCTAAAAAATCTGCTGTCGCTTGGATCTCAACCTCAGTGGCCCATGTGTTTACTTTACGCATATTTGTATCGCTAATATATTGGACCACAGATGAGTAGTCATTGCGCAAAAGTGTTTTGTATTGTAAAGGATTATTTTCCAGATGTTTAACGATGGCAAGTCTAATTTTCCTATGATTTTTTTGCGTGCCACTAATAGCCTGTGAAATCGAGCGAAAGTAACAATTACCGTCGGGAACAATTTTGTCATTTGTACACGGCGCACCTAACGGTCCAATAAGACCAATTGTTTGTGGTTCTGCTACAGCAAATCTCTCGTAGTCAATTTTTAGATTTTTACACAGTGCCCTCCAAACAGTTTCCCCAAGTGTGCCAAAATTATGGGTTGTAGTGCTGGCGCTGGAAAACACTACATCAAAATCCACATCAGATTCACAGTCGTGCTTTGCCTTTTTAAGTGTGTGTGCTTGATTGGAAACAGATGATGGTTCAACCTCAACTGACCTTTCACACCCTGCCCTTTGGGCAGAAGTATCACGAGTCTGAGGTTTAATTGCCTCAGATGCATCACACTTCTGACCAACAACTGTAATGACCACACCTGTAATTTCAAATTCCTTATATTTATCATGAAAACATCCCGCTAGCTTGCAGAAATGACCGTACAAATCATCTATGCAGCTAAAATACACCACCACACTTTGACCATATTCTGGATCTACCATCCCTGTAGCACTACGCATATGTGAATCTACAACTGCGTATCTGCCTTTGTCTTTAATGACAGCAACAGTGTTGCCACACATTGTAAATAGACATGTGTTGTAGTGCCCCAACATCTGTTCTAACCCTGCATTTAATGTAACCCAAGTACCCGATTCAATGAACTCATGCTCAACTACACTTGCAGCCCCATTAACTGGCTGACTGAACTCAAACTCATACAGCTGACCTTCGATAACTGACTCTTTGGGCAAATCGGTAGCAAGCAAAAACTCATGCCCATGAGTCAAGTTGTTATCCCTAAGCTCGGTGTACATTGCATCACCAACTTCCAAAGTCCTGTCTAAATCCCCTTGTCTCCATGCAAACACACTAGAAGCCATATGCCTACCCAAAGCAACTAAAGCTATTGCTGCACACTGCACACCACTGTATCTAAACTTCTCATGACCTTGATGGAAGCTACCCCTAAGGCAACTCGGAATAGAAACTACCTCCCTGTCCTCCCTCAAAATGTTGCTTGCTACAACGGGACTATCAATCTCCATCATTTCAGCATCACGGCCACAAAATGTCACTAAACTCTCATTATCGCTACCATCAGACAGTGCACAACAAATGTAAGACCTATCTT
This sequence comes from Brachionichthys hirsutus, assembly GCF_040956055.1. Lineage (NCBI taxonomy): Eukaryota > Metazoa > Chordata > Actinopteri > Lophiiformes > Brachionichthyidae > Brachionichthys > Brachionichthys hirsutus. The sequence continues at coordinate 4,832 of NW_027180775.1, read as the reverse complement.
TGTCCCCGTTGTCAGAAGCTCGCTCCTCATGGGCAGTCGGTTGAATTCTGCGACAGGGCGAAGGCTGACTGGTCGACGAGGCCACGCTGGTCACCTGCATGATGCAAAAACACATGAGAATCAGTCAACTCTCAAAGGTAACTTAATCTGACACTTTTGAGTAGTTGCGCTTTTAAAACTGCTACATAACAAGTAAAGACAACTCACCTGGTCCACGACGACCACTGGCGACGGTCCCGATGTCAGCTCCACATCACCGAACTGCAGCTGCATGAAAAAATGGCCTGTGTTACACATAATTCTACAAAAGCTCATAGTATGATGATATTTCCAACAAAAAATGTGTGCACAAACCTCGTCCTCCAGGAAGCTGTCCCGGATGACGACGCCAGAAGTGGGAATATTTCGTGTCAGCTCCAAAACCTAACATACAATATTTATTAACACTCAAATATTAAAATGTACCATATTGGCCCGAATATAAGAGTGTTTTTTGCATTTAAATCAGACTAAAAAAGCGGGGGTCGTCTTACATTCGCAGTCTAGACACACTAGATGGCGCCAGACATCTTTAAAGCGAATGCTGAACTTCACTGTTTAGGCCGAGGAACGAGCCTCTTGGAGTGCAAAAGAACAAATATTCTACTCTGCTTTCTTGAGCCTCTCGTGGGCTTCTTTATTGAAGGACTTACAGTGCGCACAGCAGAAAAGAAAAGAGAAGAGATAACGAAAAATGGAGAAAGGTAGCAACAATCTGGAGAAAAGTGGGTCGAAGATCGGCCAGGTTAACCGGCAGCTGAAGAGAAGTTATGATGGAAACTTCAAGATGGTGATAAATGAGGCAGTCTTCAAACAATTGCAAAGCAGCTCTGAAATATGGTGTTGTTATAATCACTTGTTTCAGATGTAATTATTTTCTGTATAAAAATTGAATTTGGTTTTCAAAAAGTCTTTTTTCAAACTTGAGTCTTGAAAATGGGGGGGGTCATCTTATATTCGGGCCAATACGGTAAACACTTATTCAGCGGGAATAAAACTGCACAAACCAGGTCCTCCTCAGTAGGCATGAAGCTGCCAGTTGACCTGCGTCTCAGTCGGCGTCTCATTGGGCCAGCATGTTGGCGACGCCTCCGCTTAGACGTCTAAAGACAATAAATCACCAAAGCAGGTTACATTCTCTGCTCAAAAGAGAAAAGGTACATTTATTATAAGATAATTATAAGATAATTACCCTCTTTCCCGAAGGAAAGGAGGCCAAGCCCTCGACACAGCCGCCGTGAGATGGAGAGATGCGCTCCATTGCCTCCAGTATCCCAGGGGAGAACCTGCGAGGTGACAGGGGAAAGGAGAAAGCAGTCTCCACCTCACTAACCTTATGTGCCCCCAGCAGTTCCTTGGCACGCGCAGGGGAAAGCCGATGCTGAGTGGCAACATGTAACACAATGAATTTGTCAATATAATGCAACTCAAACAATAATACTTTAATATAAAATGGTACCGGTCGCTTACCTTGAAGTCCTTTCCAACCGCTGTCCACTCAACTGGCGGCGGGGGCGGCGGCGGGGGCGGCTGGAATGCAGTTGGAATACGACGTCGCTTCCTCTGCGGCTTCGGTGTCTCCTCCTCGGACCGGGCCATCCACCGGCAGGGTTTTTCCTTGGTTGGTGCTGACCGGAGCCGGCGAGGAGACACCAGGGCATCGGGTGCAACAGGGGCAATGGGGGCAATGGGAGCAACGGCGGCGTATTCCACCTGCATGTCGCAAGCCTGCCCCAGCAGCCGGACAAGGATGCCCATTCCAGAACTGTCACTAAGATGTGTCTGAAAGACACCATTCACCCACGTTAAATTAAACAACTTTCACAAAATGATGTACTTTTAGAAGATAGTGTACTTACGCCATCCCTGGCCCACAGCTCCCTGCGGGTCAGAGGGAAGTGCTCAGCTACAGTGATGTAGCGGAGTCCTAAAATAAATAGACACCCCCCCACACACAAAAAAAGAACAAGTTAAAGTATGTAATATCCTCAGAGAGACAAGTGAACACAGTAACATTACGTTCACATACCCCTGGCAGCCGAGACACGGCGGTACTGATCCCGATGAAGCGTCTGGATCTCTGCGTCAACACTCAGCCGAGGTGGAAAATCCAGGACACAAACCTATAAACAAAACAAGTGCAACCATGTATAACTTGTAAACAAAGCACCGTTAACACAAGGAGAATGTAAAACACGCACCGTAGGCCAGCGACGACAAACGTGGTCCAGGAGTTGGCCAAACTCCTCGGCAGCCTGGTGGACCGTCTGGTGAGCCGTGAGCCCATTGCCAGTGGCCATGACAACCACTACATCGGGCACTGTCAACCACAAAAAGGTCAGAGGTTAAATGTGTTGATAAACATGATCAAGTTAAATATGTTGCTAGTACGGTGGCTGCTACTGTACCCACCTCGGTCGAGCTCGGTCGCTGCCAGCTCCGTCAGGACGTCGCGAGCACGTCCTCCAGGTGTCGCACTGATCCCGAAGGAAAAGCGGCTCTCCGGCATCGGCACGTACCCATCCACGACAGCACGCAGGTGAGAGTTCCCGATGAGCAGAGCAAACTAGGAAAAAGAAACAACCATTGGTGGCTAGTGTCCTTCATAGCTTCCAGAACAATACATTTTATGAAAATTAAGAACTTGCCTGCTTGTTGGGACTCTCCACGGGGATGACCAGTCGGTGCTGCCGTCCAGACTTCCCAATTGGCCAGGTACGGACCCGGTGCCGAGTTCCAGTGCCATGACCTGCGTAGACACAAGTGAAAACATTCACTGTACAACAAACAGAATTCATCTTACAAAAATAGGTCACAGAAATATACTAAGATTAACTTACAGGAACCGGCCTCGACAGGTGCTTGGCTAGGAGGAGGAGCCATGGGAACAAATGCTCCCTCGAAAGAGCAGGCATCGGAGAGTGAAGGCCACTCCCCGAGCTGCTCCACAGAGGGAGTAGACTGTCCCGCCGGTAGCTCGGCCCTCCGCGCCGCAGCAAAACGCCTGCCCCCCTTTCCACGCGCCACCTGAAAAGACAAAAGCTGAATGCTGACTGATTATCATGATAAAAACCTAAAAAAAATCAGTTAGTCACCATCTAGCCACAGAAAGAAGGCTCCAGAAAACACACCAACATAGTCGCCTTAGTCATGTGAATGGACACTGCATACCGTAATTCAGTCCACGTTAAACAGCTAGAACGATTTCTGAAAGATTATTTTTTCCGTTCATGAAGCAGAACAGCCAGACCAGACCAATACTAAACCAAGTGTGGCACATAAGCATTGAAAATTTCCACTAAAAACAGATGTTTAAAGATAGATTTGTACACATCGATGCGGGAATGCAATGCAAGCCCTCAAATGTACATTAATATCACACTGTTGAGTTGACACGCTTTTGAAACTGCTACATAAGACATCAACTCACCTGGCCAGTGAAGACTACTGGTCCTTTCCAGGGCTTGGTAAGTGACCCTCCTGCAGTCACTCCCACATCATCCGACTGCATAAACAAATGGCATGTGTCACACATTATTCCACAAATTGCCATAAAATGATGAACATATGTATTGTGTAATACAGATGTATTAAGATGGCTATAGAAATATAGAAACCTGGGCTTCTGCAATAAGAGACACGGAGCTGGTTGCTTCGGTCCTCCTCCGCGCCACAGCAGAATGCTTGCGCCCTTTTCTTCGCGGCTTCTGAAAATAAATAAGGTGAATGCTGAATAATTATCATGGTCAAACCTAAATAAATTAAGTTAGTCACTGTCTCGAAGCACAAAGACAGAAACCATAGAAAACGCACCAACATTGTAGCCTCAGTCATGTAATGGACACTGTGTCGCCATGAAAGGATTCAGTCCACATTCAAAATCAGTGCCATAGTACGATGAAAAAACTTACAATTCATCAAGATGTATTAAGTAGCCATAGAAATATACCTGGTCCGCCGCACCAGCAGGCAGAGGGCTGGTAAGTGATCTGGATGTCACCCCCACATCAGCCTGTTCCAACTTGGAAAAATAAAAAGACATGCATAAATGTCTTTGAAAGTTTCAAAAATATTTGCGCAACATCTTTGAAACACCCACCGGGCCTTTCAGCCACTCTCCAAGCTGCAGTGTCCTCTTCTGCACAGCAAGAGACCGGTTATACCCCTTCCCACGCGGCATCTGAAAAGACAGAAGCTGAATGACAATCTTGATCAAACCTACATTTAGTCCGTTGTTGTCTACACAAATTTGAGTTCTAGCATGCTAACATGCTAAGTATTAGCACACACATGTATACACAGCGAATTAAGTCTGACAGTCCATTTCATAACCTTTGGCAAGAATTAGCATCCTAGCATTAGCGTACTAATAATTAGCATGTTGGCATATGAAAAATCTAATTACATAACATAACAGAACCTCATGTTATCATTAGCATATGTTAGCATTAGCATATGTTAGCATTAGCATATGTTTTCATTAGCATATGTTAGCATTAGCACATGTTAGCACTAGCATATGTTAGCATTGTGGCTAATGATAGCAGGGCAGAATCACAATTTAGCCGTGGTTCAGTCACATGATGTTGAAAGTACTTTCCCAACTTGGATTTATGTACACCAAATTCATAGCTTTTACTGACACTGAACCAACATTAGCATAAAAAAACAAAACCCAAAGACATGTAGACATAGCAAATTCATTCCGACAGTCCATTGCACAACCTTTGACAAAAGTTAGTATGCTAGCATTAACATACTAATCACTGGCATGTTGGCATATTTGAACTCAA
>NW_027180774.1:0-32412 GCF_040956055.1 Brachionichthys hirsutus | reverse complement strand
TCCGACCAGCTGCGCTACAGGAACACCGTCCTGAAAGTCATCAGGTAGGGGGACAGACAGACAGGAGGACAGGCAGGCAGGTAGGGGGACAGACAGGTAGGAGGACAGGCAGGCAGGTGGACAGAGAGGCAGGTAGGTGGACAGACAGACAGACATGCAGGCAGGTGGACAGAGAGGCAGGTAGGTGGACAGCGTCCAGTCCGACCAGCTGTGCTACTGGAGCACCGTCCTGAAAGTCATCAGACAGGAGGACAGACAGGCAGAGTGAAGTCACGTCTCCTCCTCTGTCTCTGCCCCGTCCCTCCCAGGGCGATGTCTCAGGGTGTGGACGTGTCCAGCCTGTTCAGTGAGATGGTCAAAGCCTGCGCCACGGTGGACATCGTCCAGAAGAAGCTGGTGTACGTCTTCTTGTCCTCTTACGCGGCGTTAAACCCGGATCTGTCTCTGCTGGTTGTCCATACGCTGAGGACAGACTGTCAGGACTCCAACCCGATGGTCCGCAGCCTGGCGCTGAGGACCATGACCAACCTCAGGTGAGCGCCGCCACGCCCGCCCCGGGGGACGGGGGAGTGACCCTTCTGTCCCCGTCCCCGTCCCAGGTTGCCCAGCCTGGTGGAGTACTTGGAGCAGCCTCTGGTCGCCGGACTGAGGGACAAAGCGGCGTGCGTGAGACGAGTCGCCGTGTTGGGCTGGGCCAAAGTTCACAACCTGCAGCCCGACCGAGCCGTCGGTGGGTGGGCGGGGCGGGGAGGGGGGCGGGCTCGGGGCCGCCGCGCCATCGCAGAACTAAACCGTCCCGACCGTTCCAGACGCCGCCGTGGTCAACGAGCTGTACGCCGCGCTCAGGGACCCGGACCCCGTCGTCATGGTGAACTGTCTCCGAGCCCTGGAGGAGATCCTGCAGGAGGAGGGAGGAGTCGCCGTGAACGGGCCCATCGCCCGCCACCTCCTCAACAGGTGCGTGCGGCGCCCCCGGCAGGTCCTCGGGGGGGACGCGTGATTGGACGACGGCTAGCGTCTGTGTCGTCGCGCAGGTTGAAGGCGTGCGACGTCTGGGGTCAGTGTGAGGCGCTGCGCGTCCTCCGGCGCTACCGGCCTCAGTCGGAGGACGAGCTCTTTGACATCCTGTCCCTGCTGGACGCCTCCCTGGTCAGTGTCCACCCCGGTCATGGCTGCCACCCTCGCCCTCTTCCTCAGCCTCGGCTCTGGCGTCCCCGCCGTCGGGGGCGCCGCCCTGGGGCGAGTGTGTGGGCCGCTGCTGGCTGCGTGCGGGGGCGTGTCCCGGGAGCTGAGGTTCTCCGCCCTCTGCCACCTGCAGGTCAGTGGAAGCGACCGGGTTGACTGTGTGTCCTCAAGGGGGACAAGCGGAGACTCTCGAGCAGCGCTCTGTGTGTGTGTGTGTGTGTGTGTGTGCGTGTACGACCAGAGGACAGCCGTTAGCGTTCCGTACCCGTTTAGCGCCGTCTCCCTACGCACCGGCCGCCGAGGACATGTCTCGTGGTGTCTTTGCTTGAGACGTCTGTCTTGTTGCAGCTGCTGCTGCGTTCCGTCCCCGGCCTGCTGAGGACATGTCTCGTGGTGTCTTTGCTTGAGACGTCTGTCTTGTTGCAGTTGCTGCTGCGTTCCGTCCCCCGGCCTGCTGAGGGCGCACTACAAGCGATTCTTCTGCGGCTACGCCGACCCGGCCCTTCATCAAGCAGAGGAAGATGGAGGTGATGTCCCTTCGCATGCCTGGCTTTGTGTTTCCTGGGGGGGGTAGCTCCGCCCCCGGCCCCGCCCCCGGCTCCACCCCCGGTTCTGTCGTGTTTGCAGGTGCTGGTTGAGCTGGTGAATGACGACAACGTGTCCGTCCTCCTGGACGAGCTGAGAGGATACTGCACCGACGTGAACGCCAACACGGCACGGGCGGCCATCTCAGCGATAGGTACGGGGGAGGGGGGGGACACCGGGGTGGACACCTCTGCGGGGGGGGGGGGGGGGGGCATGTCAGGCACGTCGGCTCTTGTCCAGTTTGGATGTTTCCGGATGTCAGGCCGAGCTGAAGCTTCCATCGTTTCTGTTTTTCTTGCCGTCATGGAAACATCGGGACGTCTCGTTGTCCTTGTCCCTTTGTCCTCACCGTCCACCGGATGCAGGTCGTATTGGCGGAGCTACAGCGACAAATGTTCGGCCATCCTGACCGGACTGCTGTCTCTCAAACAGGAACACGTCACTTCTGGTAGGAACGCTTCCGCGCGGGCGTCTTCCGGGTCTGTGTTTACCGCCTGCTTGTCCACCGTCTTTCTGTCTGGTCCTTTGTGTCCCCGCCCTCCTCAGCTGTGCTGCAGACCATGCGTGACCTGGGCTCGGCGTCCCTTCAGGATGACCACGCCGTGTGTTCGGCGCTAAAGGGCTGCAAGGAGGTGCTGCAGGAGAGTCAGGTGAGAGCCGAGCTAACGCTAACGCTAAAGCAGACGCTCCTCATCCGCCTCTCCTTGCACCTCCACAAGGAGCGCTGCGGAGTGTGTGCTCCTCCTGCTGCAGCCTGATGGGGACTGCAGGCCGAGCGGTTAGCAGGAGCTAAGCTAGCGTGGAGAATGTGAACTTCAGCACTGGACAGCTCCACAGGTAGCCGGCTACATATGGAGCTGTCCAGTTCTGATCCTGAAAGTGACGTATTTTCCGTGGCATTGACTCGGGGAATGTTCTTTATCTTCCCACTTTGGTTGTTTTTTTTGGTTTTGCTTTTTTAGTATCGATTATCTTTGTTCCTGCGTGATGATTGCATTTGAATGGAACCTTTCCACATTATTAGATGTGTTAATTTATTCCCATCACAAACTTTGGTTCATACTTATGATTGTTCTCATTTACAGTATGGCTTTATCTCTAACAATATTTAAGTTACAACCTTTTAAAAAAGTGATATCAAAACTGAATATTTTATTGTAAAAGAGTTAAATAAAAAAGAATAGTTATTTAACAGCATGTTAAGGAGTAGTTACATTTATTTTACATTAGATTACATTACATTTAGTTACATTTTTACTGTGTTACGGTTTACATTTGGCCCTTGGAGAACATGAGTTTGACACCCCTGATCTAGTGCAAGGGCCGCTTGAAACAACCACACACACACACACACACACGCACACGCATGCACGGGGGCCCTAGAGAGGGCACAGGTTGAAGGGTGAAGGCGCCACCATGATCGGTGCAGGGGTAAAACTGGCCCCTCCCCCAGCCACCAGCTCACGCTCCTCATTTTGTCTGGGCTGGGACTTGAACCGGTGGAGATATATGGCTATATGGAGCTGTCCAGTGCTGATCCTGATCCATATGTAGCCGGATCAACATGTCAGCAAATGCTGGTAAAACAAAAAAGTTCAAATAACTTTCAATAGTCACCTCCAGCAGATGATTGATTTCCTGACTGCAGCGTGTTGCTATTGTTATTGACGTGTTGCTGAATGTTTCAGTTTGATCAGTTCACTCCTTAAGTTACAAACATTGAATATTCAATTGTATAGTTGTAAAAATATATGGATAGATTATTGCTGTTATTATAACATAAATCCTTTCAATTGATCAGGTTAAGAAAACCACAGTACTCCATCGATCAATAATCAAACTTATTCAAGTAAATAATATACAATAATAAAGATAGATAAATATCATCCAACACAAGTTATGGCATTAACTTTGTTCAAAACTCTTTTGTCACAGTTGAGAGCGGCAGAACTGCAGAACAACCAACAAACGTGGGCTGTTAAGAACATGTGTGAGATGCAGCATTTTACAAAAACACATGTCTGCACACAGCTACCGGGGCCACAAAAAATGACTTGGAGGGCCACATTGAGGGCCTTGAGTTTGACACACGTGCTCTAGAGTGTAACCAGAATTTCCTCTTGTGTTTGCAGTGATACACAATGATACATGAAGCTGATCTGAATCCTTTTGTTCGACTGAGCTCTGGTTTCCTCCACGCCTGGTTCCTCCTTCATCTGTTTTTTTTGACATTATTATCTCTGTTGACCGTTTTCCAAAGGCCTGGGTGCTTAACTAAATATATTTACTTTGCCCGTACGCCATCTGGGTCATTTTATGTTCCCCAACGAGCCGGGTGGTAACAGATGGTCTGTATGCAGGTTAGATAGTAAAGAGGGAGAGAAGGATCTGTCCAGGCTGGACAGACAGAGAGACAGAGACAGACAGGAAGGATGTTCAGCATGTTAGAGTGATGAAGAGTAGAGACAGGAAGGATGTTCAGCATGTTAGAGTGATGAAGAGTAGAGACAGGAAGGATGTTCAGCATGTTAGAGTGATGAAGAGTAGAGATGAAGGTGTTGACAGTAGTGTGTAGGAAGATGGAAGAAGTATTTAGAGGAATTAATGAATGAGGAAGATGAGAGACCACAAAGGGGAGTAGAGGAACCTGTTGTGGACCAGGAAGTGATGAAGATTAGCACGAGTGAAGCTAGAAAGGCGATGAAGAATGGGAAGGCAGTTGGACCTGAGGACATACCTGTGGAGGTGTGTGGACGTGTCTAGGAGAGGAAGCTGCAGAGTTTATAACGGAGTTGTTTAATACAATCCTAGAGGGTGTGTCCTGGTGTCCATCTTCAAGAAGAAGGGAGACAAACAGAGATGTGGAAACTCCAGGAACGGGTCGAAGAAAGTATCAGAGTCAGCGAGGATGAAGGGACAGGCCTACAAGACAGTGGTGAGGACAGCCATGATGGACGGCTTAGAGACAGTGGTGAGGACAGCCATGATGGACGGCTTAGAGACAGTGGTGAGGACAGCCATGATGGACGGCTTAGAGACAGTGGTGAGGACAGCCATGATGGACGGCTTAGAGACAGCGGTGAGGACAGCCATGATGGACGGCTTAGAGACAGTGGTGAGGACAGCCATGATGGACGGCTTAGAGACAGTGGCTCTGAGGAAAAGACAGGAGGCGGAGCTAGAAGTGGAGGAGATGAAGATGCTGAGGTTCTCCTTCCAGGTTGGACATGATTAGAAATGAGACAATAAGAGGGACAGTGAAGGTTAGACGTTTTGGAGACAAGGTCAGAGAGGACAGACTTTAATGGCTGGGACATGTCCAGAGGAGAGACGGGGACTATATCGGTAGAAGGATGGTTGTCCATAACATTTCTTCACAGTAGATGACAGCATTTCTAACTGGACTCCCTCCTGTCTCAACAGGGCCGGCAGGCCTTGTTGTGGCTGCTGGGAGTGTATGGACAGAACGTCTCCAGCGCTCCCTACACACTGGAGACGTTCATTGATGGAGTGAGGAGCGAGGCCTCTGCAGGAGTCAAGATGGAGCTGCTGACGGCTACCATGAGGCTGTTCCTGTGCCGACCTGCAGAGACACAAGACATGCTTGGACGACTGCTGCACTACTGCATCGGTGAGTACAGAGTCAGAGAGAGTACGAGGTGTCGAGGAGTTTACGCAAAATCCAGAGTCCACTCGGGAAAAACGGGTGTGCAACGAGGTCGCTGGTGTTCTCCCAGTGGTTTCTTGGGAGTTGTGTTTTTAATCTTTATTTAATCCCCAGTGGGGGAATTCTTTACGGGACTACCAGTTCACACGCCATAATTTAGTCACCCTCTGGTCCCCCAAGACTTACTGCAGTTGAGTCCTCGGGGAGGAGCTAGGACCCGCTGGAGAGACTATGTCTCTCGGAAGGAGGAGGAGGCTTCAGGGGAGCGGGAACTCCTGCTGAGACTGTTGACCCAGCGGGAGAAGATGGTCGGTCGCTCGGTCCCCAAGCCAGGGCCTTGTGGACGGAGCTAAAGTTGTGCTCATAACTTTTCATACCTTGGCACAATTCATGATTTCTTTGGGGCCATTTTTCAGAGAATACGAGCGATGACTCAAAAACGTTTCTTTCCCTCGTGGTTAGTGGTTGGCTGAAGTCATTTCATGTCAAACATTTCTCTTCTTGAATCCTAATGAGAACAGAAATCGAATGGCCCCGATCAAAGGCTTACACACCCCAGGTCATAGCACCGTGTAGTGCCTCTTTGGCATGTGGCAGATTGAAGTCTTTCGTGGTAGTTGTGGATGAGGCGCTCTAATTTCCAAGGTCGTAACGCCGCCCATTCTTCTTGGTAAATTGCTGTAAATTCTTGGGCGTTCAACTTGCAATCGCGTTTGACTGAGTTTCCAGCGCCTTTGAAGCTCACATATCCCAAAAACAACGTCGAGCCACCTCCGTGTTTCACAGTAGGAGCGGGGTATCTCTCATCATAAGCCTCGTCGACTCCTCTCCAAATCTAATGTTGTGGTTGTGGTCAAGACGTTCAGTTTTGGTCTCCGAATCAGGAAACTGGATGAAAGTACCGAGTGTCTGTCGGGACTGACCTGATTACAGGCGAACAGCCCGCAGGTGAGGATGGTTACCTTTAGTAGCCATTCAAGCACCTTCTTGCCCACTTTTGCGTTCCAGAAGAGGAGACGGACATGTCCATTTGTGACCAGGCCCGTCTCTACTACCGCCTGTTGCATTGTGGGATGGAGGAGACCAGAAAGGTTGTCCAGGCTCGCAGGTCAGACCCCCTGCTGGGTGTTCTGATTGGCCAGCCTGTGGAGCCCATCAGCTGCTGGGCATGCAAATTCAATACACTGGAGGCGTTGAAGGAGAGCAGAACGGAGACCGAGCCGTCCTGCAGAAGGAGCGCTGAACGTGTGACCCGTCACCGCGAGCCCAACGCTGACCTCCCAGACACACTTGACTATCATCAGGTGGAGGTCGTACATTCAGGTGAGTGAATTATTTCCGTGGTTTTCTTTCTTTCTCCTGTGGCAGGTCGACTCAGACGGACCCTACTCGGGTAGACTCCGCCTTCGTTTGCGTGTCATCGGTTCCCCTCGGCTCCACTCGTGTTCGAACTCTGAAAATCTGTTCGACCTCCGGTGCATTTTAAACTCCTTTTTTTGGGTCAAAAACCGAGTTGTTCAACTCCAGAGTCGTTCGAGAACCGAGGTTCCACTGTGTGTTTCACATCCTTACTTTTATACATCTTAGTTTGGATAGATTTGTGTTCCTGAGTTGTATCACTGACTGCATACGAAAGTCTAGTCTGTTGTTACTGTCAAAGATTAATCAAGGGAGCCCTGATGAAGCTCCTCCCACACTGCCATGATGAAACTCCTCCCACACCGCACAGTCAAATCGTGCTTTCTGGTTTTCTAAGCAGTTTGATGACCAAACTAATAACTTTCTTCTCTGGTTTGTTGCTCTTTACTTGTAGCTGGTAGCTGGTAGGAGATGAAGTACATGATCTGAGTTCGCTGTTGGTGCGCTTATCCTGGGGGGTTAACCCTCCGAGGAGCATGCTTTGGTTTTGTCGGTGTACTAGACTAAAGTGTAATTGCATATCCACTACAGTAGGTGGCGGTGGCGCGTTCATTGTCAGGGTGCGCAGGGAGTATTATCTCTGCGGTGGACGTTTGTTTTTTCACCGCGCACACAGCAAAGAGCGGGAGTTATGACGTAACGAGCAGTCAGTGAACGAACGAACCCCTCAAGAGGCGGCATGGAAACATATTTAACATGAAAAGAGAGGCGGAGCCAGACGGAGGTAGCGAGACAACCGGGAGCTCAGACGAGGAAATATCACGACGCGTCTGTAGCGCTTAGCATCACGGTGACGACGGTGGGAGACGAGCAAGTTAATATAAATATATATATCAAAGTTAATGTTGCTGATCAGTTTTATTTTATAAAAAAAATTTCAGGATCAAATGGTTCAATTGGTCAAAAAATATTTGTAGTTTAAAGATTTACAATGTTGATGAAGTTATTCTTTATAAGTTGATCTGTATTTCTTTCTCTTTTCTTTATTGTTAATAAATACACAATGTTATGCAGAGGTACACTGAACAATTTTATTCACAAATTATATTATTTATAGTAGTGGGGCCGCAAAATGTTTTTGAGAGACAACTTACTCTTATGTTTATTGACTGTAATGTTTTAAAAAAATTAGGTAACAAATCGACAACAGTAATGCGTACAATAAGTACAGGGGTGTGTTTCTCATTAGCCTCCACTGAGACGGTCTCACATATCTGTGTACCTTCATGGGCCTTCATGGCTCAGTTGCTCTTATTGAATGACGCTATCAGTAAAACACGGATGAAGAGTACGGTCCGTTCCTGGGAAGGCTCCGCTCACAGAGCTCCTCCCTCCCGTTCACCTCCTTCACGCCGTTTGGCTGCTTCTTTCTTTCTCCTATTTAATCTCCTTGTATTTCCACATCCAGGTTTGGACAGTGTAAGTCGGTGCACAGAGCCCCCTGCTGTTGCCCCAGTGTCCAGCCTGACTGCCCCCTTCAGTTTGTCCCTCTCTCCACCTCTTACCCCCGAGGAGTTTGAGCACCTGTGGTTAAAACATTCTGAGCAAGGTAATAAAACACGTCTGGATATTTTTATACCAAAAGCTGCTTCCTCATGTGACAGAAATTGTAACAAAGTTACTTCCTGCAAAAGATTAATGAAGTATCTCATATTTTATCTTGCTACTACTCGTACTTCTACACCTCTGTTACCTCTACTGCTACTACTAGTTCTCCTACTACTCCTACTCGTGCTTCTACACCTCTGTTACCACTACTACTACTACTAGTTCTTCTACTACTCCTACTCGTACTTCTACACCTCTGTTACCTCTACTACTACTAGTTCTCCTACTGCTACTACTCGTACTTCTACTCGTACTTCTACTCCTCTGTTACCTCTACTACTACTACTAGTTCTCCTACTGCTACTACTCGTACTTCTACACCTCTGTTACCTCTACTACTACTACTAGTTCTCCTACTACTCCTACTCGTACTTCTACACCTCTGTTACCTTTACTACTACTACTAGTTCTCCTACTTCTACTCGTACTTCTACACCTCTGTTACCTCTACTACTACTACTAGTTCTCCTACTCCTACTACTCGTACTTCTACACCTCTGTTACCTCTACTACTACTACTAGTTCTCCTACTGCTACTCGTACTTCTACACCTCTGTTACCTCTACTACTACTACTAGTTCTCCTACTGCTACTCGTACTTCTACACCTCTGTTACCTCTACTACTACTACTAGTTCTCCTACTGCTACTACTACATCTGCTGCCGCTGCTTTGTAAAAACTCCAGATTTCTTTATAAAACGTACCATTCTCTTCTATATTAATACTAAAATACTTCTACCTCATGTCACTTGACTGACGTCTGGGTCTTACCCGTTGTTTTTGTGGCTAGGTGCTGAGAACACGGAGCAGGAGGACGAGGGCTACCTGGAGGACTGGGTCCAAAGCCCCGCAGTACCCGAATGTTCACCGCAGAGCCTTCAGGCAACGATGCAGCTGGTCAATATCCAGACGCTGGCAGTCACGCCTCCACACACACTCCCCTGGCGGGTCTACCTGTACACGCACACCCAACACACACACACTGAAAACACTCCCCACAGCACGCTCATACTGGGGGAGCTGCTGTACAGCGGAGAGGCTCACCAGAGAGAAGAGCGGAAGGAAAGCGCCTGTGACTTCGGGGTGACGGTGGAGGGCAGGGAAGAGGATGTAGCTTACAAGCAGAGGAGGAGAGACTCCGTGAAGAAAGAGGGAGGAGGGGAGGAGGTGAGGGTGACGCTGAAGCAACGGCCGAGAGACGACGGAGCTCTGAAGGGGTTTCTCACTGTCCTTACCGCTGTGCTGCAGACACGCACTCACAGACGTAGTCTAAAGCACACCCCTGCTCTCCGTCACTCTGCAGCATCGTTGAAGGCAACCCGCACGCATCCTACGTGTATAGAAGGCCAACGAAGGAGTGACAGTCATGACACCTGAACGTTGACAACAACACGCCGGGTTGATGTTAATAAAAAGCCTCTGGATTTCTCCAGCTTGTGTCTTTTTTGCCGCGTCATGTTGCTGACGACCGAGTCCCTTCGCTCTCGGCTGCTCGGGGTTAGCTTTAGCAGAAGTGTTGCAGGATGGGTCTCCTAACCCAGTGTTTCCCAACCGGTGTGCCGCGAGAGATCGTCCGGTGTGCCGTGAGAAATTTTCCAATATCACCCCAAAAACAAAATATTTTTTATTTTTAATTTTTAATTTTTCTAATATCACGTAATTAACGTTGTCGGGTGTCCGTGCTGTAATAAAGTGTTTGTGCCGCCCGTAGATCGCTCTTCAGACTTTGAAGTGAACGACAGGAGCTGGTTCCCGTCATTGTGAGCCAAAAAAAAGTCTGTTGAAGTCTAACGTGATTGGTCGAGATGTGTGTGTGGGCGTGTGCGTGTCCACAACGAGCGGGGGGGGGGGGGTGTTACACACATGCAGCACAGCGAGCGGACGAAGCGAAAGGGAGGCAGTGAGAGAGAGAACTTTAGACCAGAGACAAACGACGCGCTAGAAAGGGTGAGAGAAAAAACGAGAGATAGAAAACGTAGAAAAATCTGGACACATTTTAACGCGGTTGACACAAAGGCAAAATAAAATAAAGTAAGATCGTATCTTGAGGAGCCGCTTATCCAAAGAAGTGCAGACCCACTGAGCTGGTGGGAGTCCAGGTGTTCAGTCTACCCACGTCTCACACACGCAATGGCACGGAGACTGTCCCCTCAGAGAATCTCCAAAACAGGACAGATGATAACAGAAGGATCAGCCCCCCCAAGCTGAGCCACTCGGTTTCCTTTGATGCCAATCTTCAGTAAAACAGTAGAACTGTTACCTGATGCTGCTTTATCTTTTGCACTTTTTAATTTATGTTTTCTTGATGTGTTGTTTCAGATTTACATGCAGAGATTTGACCTTGTTCTCTGTGAGATGTGTTTGGTTTGGTTTTGTATTTTATATTATATAATATGTTTTTTGTAGCTAGCAGTGCAAAGAGGATTTAAATAAAGACATTTAATAAACATTTAATATATTGCGTGTTTTTACATTAGTAGCTAATTTTACACAATGCACATGATTTGGTATTAAATTAATTTTGTCAACAAAAAATTTGAGGAGCCACTTGGGAGCCAAAAGAACCGGCTCTCTTAAAAGAGCCGGAATTCCGATCACTACTTTGAACTGAAACAAGATGGTGGTTTAAAGCTAAACTTTGCTGATCTTCCTTTGGACAGTTTCTGGTTATCTGTTGCCAAGGAGTTCCCCGTTCTAGCCAACAAAGCTATTCTGACATTGCTCCCGTTTTCAACCACATATCTGTGTGAGCTGAGCTTCTCAAGCTCGACGGCGATAAAAACTACAAACAGAGAGAGACTGAGAGCTGTTGAGGAAGAGCTTTGTGTGTGTCTTTCTGCCATTACTGCAGGATATCCATTTTGTGTTCATCAAAACAGCCCCAGGTTTCCCACCAAGTATAAATACATTAAAAAACTATATTATTAACTCTATATATTATAATAAAGCTCATCTAATATAATGTGTACTGTGTTAGAACGTCATTTTGTGTCATTTTGGTTCGTGGTGTGCCGCAGGATTTTGTAAATGTAAAAAGTGTGCCGCGGCTCAGAAAAGGTTGGGAAACACTGTCCTAACCTTCAGCGGGCTCCAGGAGAACACACCGAGCAATCAAGACATCCTAGCCAATTAAATTGGTTGATAACTTGGGAGTTTCCGTTTGATCAGTTCACTACTTCAGTTACAAACATTGCATATTCAATTGTATAGTTGTAAAAATATATGGATAGATTATTGCTGTTATTATAACATAAATCCTTTCAATTGATCAGGTTAAGAAAACCACAGTACTCCATCGATCAATAATCAAACTCATTCAAGTAAATAATATTAAATAATAAATAAAGACAAATATCATCCAACACAAGTTATGGTATTAACTTTGTTCAAAACTCTTTTGTCACAGTTGAGAGGGGCAGAACTGCAGAACATCCAACAAACGTGGGCTGTTAAGAACATGTGTGAGATGCAGCATTTTACAAAAACACATGTCTGCACACAGCTACCGGGGCCACAAAAATGACTTGGAGGGCCACATTGAGGGCCTTGAGTTTGACACACGTGCTCTAGAGTGTAACCAGAATTTCCTCGTGTGTTTGCAGTGATACACAATGATACATGAAGCTGATCTGAATCCTTTTGTTCGACTGAGCTCTGGTTTCCTCCACGCCTGGTTCCTCCTTCATCTGTTTTTTTTGACATTATTATCTCTGTTGACCGTTTTCCAAAGGCCTGGGTGCTTAACTAAATATATTTACTTTGCCCGTACGCCATCTGGGTCATTTTATGTTCCCCAACGAGCCGGGTCGTAACAGATGGCCTGTATGCAGGTTAGATAGTAAAGAGGGAGAGAAGGATCTGTCCAGGCTGGACAGAGAGACAGAGACAGGAAGGATGTCCAGCATGTTAGAGTGATGAAGAGTAGAGACAGGAAGGATGTTCAGCATGTTAGAGTGATGAAGAGTAGAGACAGGAAGGATGTTCAGCATGTTAGAGTGATGAAGAGTAGAGATGAAGGTGTTGACAGAGGCCGGTCGTGTGTAGAGGAATTAATGAATGAGAAAAATGAGAGGGAACAAAGGGGAGTAGAGGAACCTGTTGTGGACCAGGAAGTGATGAAGATTAGCACGAGTGAAGCTAGAAAGGCGATGAAGAGGATGAAGAATGGGAAGGCAGTTGGACCTGAGGACATACCTGTGGAGGTGTGGACGTGTCTAGGAGAGGAAGCTGCAGAGTTTATAACGGAGTTGTTTAATACAATCCTAGAGGGTGTGTCCTGGTGTCCATCTTCAAGAAGAAGGGAGACAAACAGAGATGTGGAAACTCCAGGAACGGGTCGAAGAAAGTATCAGAGTCAGCGAGGATGAAGGGACAGGTCTACAAGACAGTGGTGAGGACAGCCATGATGGACGGCTGAGAGACAGTGGTGAGGACAGCCATGATGGACGGCTTAGAGACAGTGGTGAGGACAGCCATGATGGACGGCTTAGAGACAGTGGTGAGGACAGCCATGATGGACGGCTTAGAGACAGTGGCTCTGAGGAAAAGACAGGAGGCGGAGCTAGAAGTGGAGGAGATGAAGATGCTGAGGTTCTCCTTCCAGGTTGGACATGATTAGGAATGAGACAATAAGAGGGACAGTGAAGGTTAGACGTTTTGGAGACAAGGTCAGAGAGGACAGACTTTAATGGCTGGGACATGTCCAGAGGAGAGACGGGGACTATATCGGTAGAAGGATGGTTGTCCATAACATTTCTTCACAGTAGATGACAGCATTTCTAACTGGACTCCCTCCTGTCTCAACAGGGCCGGCAGGCCTTGTTGTGGCTGCTGGGAGTGTATGGACAGAACGTCTCCAGCGCTCCCTACACACTGGAGACGTTCATTGATGGAGTGAGGAGCGAGGCCTCTGCAGGAGTCAAGATGGAGCTGCTGACGGCTACCATGAGGCTGTTCCTGTGCCGACCTGCAGAGACACAAGACATGCTTGGACGACTGCTGCACTACTGCATCGGTGAGTACAGAGTCAGAGAGAGTACGAGGTGTCGAGGAGTTTACGCAAAATCCAGAGTCCACTCGGGAAAGACGGGTGTGCAACGAGGTCGCTGGTGTTCTCCCAGTGGTTTCTTGGGAGTTGTGTTTTTAATCTTTATTTAATCCCCAGTGGGGAAATTCTTTACAGGACTACCAGTTCACACGCCATAATTTAGTCACCCTCTGGTCCCCCAAGACTTACTGCAGTTGAGTCCTCGGGGAGGAGCTAGAACCCGCTGGAGAGACTATGTCTCTCGGAAGGAGGAGGAGGCTTCAGGGGAGCGGGAACTCCTGCTGAGACTGTTGACCCAGCGGGAGAAGATGGTCGGTCGCTCGGTCCCCAAGCCAGGGCCTTGTGGGCGGAGCTAAAGTTGTGCTCATAACTTTACATACCTTGGCACAATTCATGATTTCTTTGGGGCCATTTTTCAGAGAATACGAGCGATGACTCAAAAACGTTTCTTTCCCTCGTGGTTAGTGGTTGGGTGAAGTCATTTCATGTCAAACATTTCTCTTCTTGAATCCTAATGAGAACAGAAATCGAATGGCCCCGATCAAAGGCTTACACACCCCAGGTCATAGCACCGTGTAGTGCCTCTTTGGCATGTGGCAGATTGAAGTCTTTCGTGGTAGTTGTGGATGAGGCGCTCTAATTTCCAAGGTGGCAACGCCGCCCATTCTTCTTGGTAAATTGCTGTAAATTCTTGGGCGTTCAACTTGCAATCGCGTTTGACTGAGTTTCCAGCGCCTTTGAAGCTCACACATCCCAAAAACAACGTCGAGCCACCTCCGTGTTTCACAGTAGGAGCGGGGTATCTTTCATCATAAGCCTCGTCGACTCCTCTCCAAATCTAATGTTGTGGTTGTGGTCAAGACGTTCAGTTTTGGTCTCCGAATCAGGAAACTGGATGAAAGTACCGAGTGTCTGTCGGGACTGACCTGATTACAGGCAAACAGCCCGCAGGTGAGGATGGTTACCTTTAGTAGCCATTCAAGCACCTTCTTGCCCACTTTTGCGTTCCAGAAGAGGAGACGGACATGTCCATTTGTGACCAGGCCCGTCTCTACTACCGCCTGTTGCATTGTGGGATGGAGGAGACCAGAAAGGTTGTCCAGGCTCGCAGGTCAGACCCCCTGCTGGGTGTTCTGATTGGCCAGCCTGTGGAGCCCATCAGCCACTGGGCATGCAAATTCAATACACTGGAGGCGTTGAAGGAGAGCAGAGCGGAGACCGAGCCGTCCTGCAGAAGGAGCGCTGAACATGTGACCCGTCACCGCGAGCCCAACGCTGACCTCCCAGACACACTTGACTATCATCAGGTGGAGGTCGTCCATTCAGGTGAGTGAATTATTTCCGTGGTTTTCTTTCTTTCTCCTGTGGCAGGTCGACTCAGAAGGACCCTACTCGGGTAGACTCCGCCTTCGTTTGCGTGTCATCGGTTCGCCTCGGCTCCACTCGTGTTCGAACTCTGAAAATCTGTTCGACCCCCGGTGCATTTTAAACTCCTTTTTTTGGGTCAAAAACCGAGTTGTTCAACTCCAGAGTCGTTTGAGAACCGAGGTTCCACTGTGTGTTTCACATCCTTACTTTTATACATCTTAGTTTGGATAGATTTGTGTTCCTGAGTTGTATCACTGACTGCATACGAAAGTCTAGTCTGTTGTTACTGTCAAAAATTAATCAAGGGAGCCCTGATGAAGCTCCTCCCACACTGCCATGATGAAACTCCTCCCACACCGCACAGTCAAATCGTGCTTTCTGGTTTTCTAAGCAGTTTGATGACCAAACTAATAACTTTCTTCTCTAGTTTGTTGCTCTTTACTTGTAGCTGGTAGCTGGTAGGAGATGAAGTACATGATCTGAGTTCGCTGTTGGTGCGCTTATCCTGGGGGGTTAACCCTCCGAGGAGCATGCTTTGGTTTTGTCGGTGTACTGGACTAAAGTGTAATTGCATATCCACTACAGTAGGTGGCGGTGGCGCGTTCATTGTCAGGGTGCGCAGGGAGTATTATCTCTGCGGTGGACGTTTGTTTTTTCACCGCGCACACAGCAAAGGGCGGGAGTTATGACGTAACGAGCAGTCAGTGAACGAACGAACCCCTCAAGAGGCGGCATGGAAACATATTTAACATGAAAAGAGAGGCGGAGCCAGACGGAGGTAGCGAGACAACCGGGAGCTCAGACGAGGAAATATCACGACGCGTCTGTAGCGCTTAGCATCACGGTGACGACGGTGGGAGACGAGCAAGTTAATATAAATATATATATCAAAGTTAATGTTGCTGATCAGTTTTAATTTATAATTTTTTTTCAGGATCAAATGGTTCAATTGGTCAAAAAATATTTGTAGTTTAAATAAATATTTACAATGTTAATGAAGTTATTCTTTGTAAGTTGATCTGTATTTCTTTCTCTTTTCTTTATTGTTAATAAATACACAATGTTATGCAGAGGTACGCTGAACAATTTTATTCACAAATTATATTATTTATAGTAGTGGGGCCGCAAAATGTTTTTGAGAGACAACTTATACTCTTATGTTTATTGACTGTAATGTTTTAAAAAAATTAGGTAACAAATCGACAACGGTAATGCGTACAATAAGTACAGGGGTGTGTTTCTCATTAGCCTCCACTGAGACGGTCTCACATATCTGTGTACCTTCATGGGCCTTCATGGCTCAGTTGCTCTTATTGAATGACGCTATCAGTAAAACACGGATGAAGAGTACGGTCCGTTCCTGGGAAGGCTCCGCTCACAGAGCTCCTCCCTCCCGTTCACCTCCTTCACGCCGTTTGGCTGCTTCTTTCTTTCTCCTATTTAATCTCCTTGTATTTCCACATCCAGGTTTGGACAGCGTAAGTCAGTGCACAGAGCCCCCTGCTGTTGCCCCAGTGTCCAGCCTGACTGCCCCCTTCAGTTTGTCCCTCTCTCCACCTCTTACCCCCGAGGAGTTTGAGCACCTGTGGTTAAAACATTCTGAGCAAGGTAATAAAACACTTCTGGATATTTTTATACCAAAAGCTGCTTCCTCATGTGACAGAAATTGTAACAAAGTTACTTCCTGCAAAAGATTAATGAAGTATCTCATATTTTATCTTGCTACTACTCGTACTTCTACACCTCTGTTACCTCTACTACTACTACTAGTTCTCCTACTACTCCTACTCATACTTCTACACCTCTGTTACCTCTACTGCTACTACTAGTTCTCCTACTGCTACTACTCGTACTTCTACTCGTACTTCTACTCCTCTGTTACCTCTACTACTACTACTAGTTCTCCTACTGCTACTACTCGTACTTCTACTCGTACTTCTACTCCTCTGTTACCTCTACTACTACTACTAGTTCTCCTACTACTCCTACTCGTACTTCTACACCTCTGTTACCTTTACTACTACTACTAGTTCTCCTACTACTCCTACTCGTACTTCTACACCTCTGTTACCTCTACTGCTACTACTAGTTCTCCTACTGCTACTACTCGTACTTCTACACCTCTGTTACCTCTACTACTACTACTAGTTCTCCTGTTCCTACTATTACTTCTACACCTCTGTTACCTCTACTACTACTACTAGTTCTCCTACTACTACTACTACATCTGCTGCCGCTGCTTTGTAAAAACTCCAGATTTCTTTATAAAACGTACCATTCTCTTCTATATTAATACTAAAATACTTCTACCTCATGTCACTTGACTGACGTCTGGGTCTTACCCGTTGTTTTTGTGGCTAGGTGCTGAGAACACGGAGCAGGAGGACGAGGGCTACCTGGAGGACTGGGTCCAAAGCCCCGCAGTACCCGAATGTTCACCGCAGAGCCTTCAGGCAACGATGCAGCTGGTCAATATCCAGACGCTGGCAGTCACGCCTCCACACACACTCCCCTGGCGGGTCTACCTGTACACGCACACCCAACACACACACACTGAAAACACTCCCCACAGCACGCTCATACTGGGGGAGCTGCTGTACAGCGGAGAGGCTCACCAGAGAGAAGAGCGGAAGGAAAGCGCCTGTGACTTCGGGGTGACGGTGGAGGGCAGGGAAGAGGATGTAGCTTACAAGCAGAGGAGGAGAGACTCCGTGAAGAAAGAGGGAGGAGGGGAGGAGGTGAGGGTGACGCTGAAGCAACGGCCGAGAGACGACGGCGCTCTGAAGGGGTTTCTCACTGTCCTTACCGCTGTGCTGCAGACACGCACTCACAGACGTAGTCTAAAGCACACCCCTGCTCTCCGTCACTCTGCAGCATCGTTGAAGGCAACCCGCACGCATCCTACGTGTATAGAAGGCCAGCGAAGGAGTGACAGTCATGACACCTGAACGTTGACAACAACACGCCGGGTTGATGTTAATAAAAAGCCTCTGGATTTCTCCAGCTTGTGTCTTTTTTGCCGCGTCATGTTGCTGACGACCGAGTCCCTTCGCTCTCGGCTGCTCGGGGTTAGCTTTAGCAGAAGTGTTGCAGGATGGGTCTCCTAACCCAGTGTTTCCCAACCGGTGTGCCGCGAGAGATCGTCAGGTGTGCCGTGAGAAATTTTCCAATATCACCCCAAAAAAAAAATATTTTTAATTTTTCTAATATCACGTAATTAACATTGTCGGGTGTCCGTGCTGTAATAAAGTGTTTGTGCCGCCCGTAGATCGCTCTTCAGACTTTGAAGTGAACGACAGGAGCTGGTTCCCGTCATTGTGAGCCAAAAAAAAGTCTGTTGAAGTCTAACGTGATTGGTCGAGATGTGTGTGTGGGCGTGTGCGTGTCCACAACGAGCGGGGGGTGGGGGGGTGTTACACACATGCAGCACAGCGAGCGGACGAAGCGAAAGGGAGGCAGGGAGAGAGAGAACTTTAGACCAGAGACAAACGACGCGCTAGAAAGGGTGAGAGAAAAAACGAGAGATAGAAAACGTAGTAAAATCTGGAGACATTTTAATGCGGTTGACACAAAGGCAAAATAAAATAAAGTAAGATCGTATCTTGAGGAGCCGCTTATCCAAAGAAGTGCAGACCCACTGAGCTGGTGGGAGTCCAGGTGTTCAGTCTACCCACGTCTTACACACGCAATGGCACGGAGACTGTCCCCTCAGAGAGAGTCTCCAAAGCAGGACAGATGATAACAGAAGGATCAGCCCCTCCAAGCTGAGCCACTTGGTTTCCTTTGATGCCAATCTTCAGTAAAACAGTAGAACTGTTACCGGAAGCTGCTTTATCTTTTGCACTTTTTAATTTATCTTTTCTTGATGTGTTGTTTGAGATTTAAATGCAGAGATTTGACCTTGTTCTCTGTGAGATGTGTTTGGTTTGGTTTTGTATTTTATATTATATAATATGTTTATTGTAGCTAGCAGTGCAAAGAGGATTTAAATAAAGACATTTAATAAACATTTGATATATTGCATGTTTTTACATTAGTAGCTAATTTTACACAATGCACATATTAAATTAATTTTGTCAACAAAAAAATTTGAGGAGCCACTTGGGAGCCAAAAGAACCGGCTCTCTTAAAAGAGCCGGAATTCACATCACTACATTGAACTGAAACAAGATGGTGGTTTAAAGCTAAACTTTGCTGATCTTCCTTTGGACAGTTTCTGGTTATCTGTTGCCAAGGAGTTCCCCGTTCTAGCCAACAAAGCTATTCTGACATTGCTCCCGTTTTCAACCACATATCTGTGTGAGCTGAGCTTCTCAAGCTCGACGGCGATAAAAACTACAAACAGAGAGAGACTGAGAGCTGATGAGGAAGAGCTTTGTGTGTGTCTTTCTGCCATTACTGCAGGATATCCATTTTGTGTTCATCCAAACAGCCCCAGGTTTCCCACCAAGTATAAATACATTAAAAAACTATATTATTAACTCTATATATTATAATAAAGCTCATCTAATATAATATGTACCGTGTTAGAACGTCATTTTGTGTCATTTTGGTTCGTGGTGTGCCGCAGGATTTTGTAAATGTAAAAAGTGTGCCGCGGCTCAAAAAAGGTTGGGAAACACTGTCCTAACCTTCAGCGGGCTCCAGGAGAACACACCGAGCAATCAAGGCATCCTAGCCAATTAAATTGGTTGATAACTTGGGAGCGCAGCGCAGCGGGAAGTGCTGTTGTCGCACGGCAAGGTCACGGGTTCCTCTCTGTGGGGGAGTGTGCATGTTCTCCCCGTGTCTGCGTGGGTTCTCCTGCTTCCTCCCACCACCAAAAACATGCAAATTAGGTGAGTGGGTGAAAGATTGTCTGTCTGCGTGCGGCCCTGAGATGAACTGGCGGCTTGTCCAGGGTGTGTCCCGCCTCTCGCCCGTCGACTGCTGGGATAGGCTGCAGCACGACCCGGTAACGGACAAAGCGGTTTGGGAAATGAATGAATATATAATTTGGGAACTTGGCAACCCAAGACAAATTCAAAGTGCTTCACAATAGCAAAGAAATAGATTCAGCACAAGACTTTAAAATGAAGTATAAATATGATTTGAAGGTAGACATTAAAACATAGTTTAAATGAAGGTGCATTAAAAGTCAAGAACATAGATTGAGCCTCGAAGAGAAATGTACCCTTAATACGCAGAGCAGACTGCAGGTGTGCAGGACGTTTGTTCCACAGGTGAGTCAACAAGAAGCTTCCTCAATTCTAAATGACTGGACGAGTCCAGAAAACAAAGAAAGGACCGAAACCACCGGGACAATAAGAGCATTAGCATTCGCCTTATGAATGCTAATGCTCCTCACTCTTTAACTCATCTCTCAAACCATCTGTCTTCCCTGACTAAAACCTGGACATTACTGTCCTCAAAGGAGTGTCCTGTGTCTTTTATATTGCTCTATTTGTCTCAGGGTGCTTTGTTTTTCGGGTGGATCAGCATCTGTCTCAGGGTGTCTCGTCTTTTGGGTGGTCCAGCATCTGTCTCAGGGTGTCTCGTCTTTTGGGTGGACCAGCATCTGTCTCAGGGTGTTTTGTCTTTTGTCTGCCCTAGTAGCCTGGTAGCCTGTATAAATGCTTTTTGGTAGCCTGTATGAATGCTTGTTGGTAGCCTGTATAAATGCTTTTTGGTAGCCTGTATAAATGCTTGTTGGTAGCCTGTATAAATGCTTGTTGGTAGCCTGTATGAATGCTTGTTGGTAGCCTGTATAAATGCTTTTTGGTAGCCTGTATAAATGCTTTTTGGTAGCCTGTATGAATGCTTGTTGGTAGCCTGTATAAATGCTTGTTGGTAGCCTGTATAAATGCTTTTTGGTAGCCTGTATGAATGCTTGTTGGTAGCCTGTATAAATGCTTGTTGGTAGCCTGTATAAATGCTTTTTGGTAGCCTGTATGAATGCTTGTTGGTAGCCTGTATAAATGCTTTTTGGTAGCCTGTATGAATGCTTGTTGGTAGCCTGTATAAATGCTTGTTGGTAGCCTGTATAAATGCTTTTTGGTAGCCTGTATAAATGCTTTTTGGTAGCCTGTATGAATGCTTGTTGGTAGCCTGTATAAATGCTTGTTGGTAGCCTGTATAAATGCTTTTTGGTAGCCTGTATAAATGCTTGTTGGTAGCCTGTATAAATGCTTTTTGGTAGCCTGTATGAATGCTTGTTGGTAGCCTGTATAAATGCTTGTTGGTAGCCTGTATAAATGCTTGTTGGTAGCCTGTATAAATGCTTGTTGGTAGCCTGTATAAATGCTTTTTGGTAGCCTGTATAAATGCTTTTTGGTAGCCTGTATAAATGCTTTTTGGTAGCCTGTATAAATGCTTGTTGGTAGCCTGTATGAATGCTTGTTGGTAGCCTGTATAAATGCTTTTTGGTAGCCTGTATAAATGCTTTTTGGTAGCCTGTATAAATGCTTTTTGGTAGCCTGTATAAATGCTTTTTGGTAGCCTGTATGAATGCTTGTTGGTAGCCTGTATAAATGCTTGTTGGTAGCCTGTATAAATGCTTTTTGGTAGCCTGTATAAATGCTTGTTGGTAGCCTGTATAAATGCTTGTTGGTAGCCTGTATAAATGCTTTTTGGTAGCCTGTATAAATGCTTTTTGGTAGCCTGTATAAATGCTTTTTGGTAGCCTGTATAAATGCTTTTTGGTAGCCTGTATGAATGCTTGTTGGTAGCCTGTATAAATGCTTGTTGGTAGCCTGTATAAATGCTTTTTGGTAGCCTGTATAAATGCTTGTTGGTAGCCTGTATAAATGCTTTTTGGTAGCCTGTATAAATGCTTGTTGGTAGCCTGTATAAATGCTTTTTGGTAGCCTGTATGAATGCTTGTTGGTAGCCTGTATGAATGCAGTTTTTATGGTGAGTTTATGGTTAACTGTTAACTGATGACATGCAGCTAAAGACCTTTGGACGCAGCATGAATTCACCTGAAAGACATTTTGTACCAGAGCAGGACGTTCTAAGAGTTTACAATGTGCCAGATAACCAGAGGGAACAGAGAGTAGCTGTCGTTTGAACTGGAGCTGAATACTTTTGGCATTAGTCGTATTTTATCTGTAAAAGTCAGGTGGACCTGATGCTGCTGGACTACAGAGAACAGCGCTTGTTAGAATTCCTATTGGCAGGCTCTGAAAGACGTGTCGGTTCCCGGTTGTACGCGTAAAGACTCTTTTTGTAGAGTTGCGTTTCCACGCCTGTCTGCCAGTCTTTTTTGAGCTCTAACGAGTTTGGCCTTTGTCCAAGGTGACTTGGTGAGGAAACAGAGTGGATAATGTTTTCGTAATTACAACAAGCATTCCAGCATTGAGTTTGAGACGCAGGGTTTTCGGTTTTGCATTTGTGAGGGGATATCGTTTTGGTCCTCAAGGCGAGAGAAGATGATCAACATGAATGTTAAAAGGATCCACTGAAATGGGAATTGTTGTTGTTTGCATTTCCGGTCCTGGATCAGTTTGCATGAGTTGATTTATAGTGGTTCTGGTGAGTGTGCATGTTTGTGCATGTTTACCTGTGTTACCTGAGTGCATCTTACAGCTGAGAGCTCTAAAGTCCCATATTTTTAACTGATTCTTGAAGTGTTTTAATGTTAAATGTAATATTTGTTCCTGACCTCGTTCTGGATCAGAACCAGAAGACGTGCCTCATGATGGTTCATATCTGACCCCTTTATGACTCTGATTCTTGGTGACTGAATTGAATGCAGGTTTTAAAGGAAATATTTTTTTTATTTATTTTTTTGGGGGGGGTCCATTATAAGTAAATGGGAAAATCCAGATGTTTCTGTATCCAGACGGGGATCCGGATCGCTCTCAGAACGTAGTTCGTGTTTCAGTGACGCTGTCAGGAACAGAAGCTGCTTCGCCCTCCTCACCTGTCGGTGCGGGAAGGCGGGAGGAACGTTTCAGCCGTGAGCAGCCCGCATCGCATCAGAGAGGAAACAGGCGGACTGACCGACTGATCACCGGAGAACAAGGTAAAACAAGAAAAGACAACGTGTTTCTATTTGGACCGGGTCTGAACTGAACCGGCGGGACCCTGAACGCGCCTTCAGGTGTCTGCTTCAGTTCAGGCGGAAACGTTGGCGATGGACGCGAATAACGCGGTGGGTGGGCTGTCTGCGTGGGTTCCGCGTCGCCCCGGTCCAGGTGATTATTATTACCGAGTTCTGCTTAATGCCCTGGCAGGACCATTACCACACACACGCGTCGTGCTGATGGGTCACACAATCTGGATGAAAGGATGAATAAAAGGCTGAAATATTTATTCCATGCTATTACAATAATCATAAATGAGTCCCACGGCTCCAAACATTTACCAGACCCGGTTCTATAATAAACCCAAATACTGATTGGATGACAAATAGACAGAAAACAGTTGGAGCCAGTTCTGTCGGATTGGGCTGGATGACCCGGCAAGAACCCAGAAGGCCTGATCCAGAGAGAAGCTGCTTTTATAGTCAGACTTGATTTGATCAGCTCTAAAGTGAACGTTTTATGGGTTTAGATCCACATTTAGGCATGCATGCTGGATGCCTTTTAGTAGCTCTGCATCTACTGCAGAATCTAAACTCAAGCTCGCCAGCCATCTTATCCACGCAAGGGAAAAGTAACTCTCTTTTCACTGTGTCTGAGTTCTATTCAGTGCGTGAACCTGCAGGTGCCTCCAGGTTCTGCAGGTTCTACAGGTCTCTGCCCCTGATTCAGGGAGAATGTGGGCGTGGCACAGGGCTGTGGTTCTCCCATACAGCTCCATGGCTAATGCATCTGTGCGTTTCCTTTAAGTGTGTCACACAATAACTAAATGTTACTACCAGCAGTGATAAACGTACTTTGTTGAAAAACTTTATTTTATCCATTCTTCATCCATCCGTTCACGTTCTTCTCCTAAAGCTCTTCTATCATGTTCTGTGTGGTTCAAACACGCTGCAGGACCGACAATTAGCGGTCACAGGGAAAACGTGGACCTTGTTTCAGTGATGTGGGCATTCTCTATAGGAACAGGTGGAACGGGTTCTCTATACCTTACGTCATGAAGTGAGGGGAAACTGATTCATGATCAGATTTAAGTAAATAATGACAGGTTACATGTTTTTAAACATATATTCTGGCGGCTTTAATAGAATATGTCGGCATTTTTTGGTCACTGAACAAAAAAACAAAAAAAATATATATATTCTTTTTTTATAAAACAACCCAAAATTATTTAGGGGGGCTTAAGAATATTTTAGGGGGGCTGAAGCCCCCCTAAAATAGGCCTAACGACGCCACTGCCTTTGTCCAAGGTGACTTGGTGAGGAAACAGAGTGGATAATGTTTTAGTAATTACAACAAGCATTCCAGCATTGAGTTTGAGACGCAGGGTTTTCGGTTTTGCATTTGTGAGGGGATATCGTTTTGGTCCTCAAGGCGAGAGAAGATGATCAACATGAATGTTAAAATGATCCACTGAAATGGGAATTGTTGTTGTTTGCATTTCCGGTCCTGGATCAGTTTGCATGCGTTGATTTATAGTGGTTCTGGTGAGTGTGCATGTTTGTGCATGTTTACCTGTGTTACCTGAGTGCATCTTACAGCTGAGAGCTCTAAAGTCCCATATTTTTAACTGATTCTTGAAGTGTTTTAATGTTAAATGTAATATTTGTTCCTGACCTCGTTCTGGATCAGAACCAGAAGACGTGCCTCATGATGGTTCATATCTAACCCCTTTATGACTCTGATTCTTGGTGACTGAATTGAATGCAGGTTTTAAAGGAAATATTTTATTTTTTTATTTTTTGGGGGGGGTCCATTATAAGTAAATGGGAAAATCAGCACAGCGTCGTGCTGATGGGTCACACAATCTGGATGAAAGGATGAATAAAAGGCTGAAATATTTATTCCATGCTAATACAATAATCATAAATGAGTCCCACGGCTCCAAACATTTACCAGACCCGGTTCTATAATAAACCCAAATACTGATTGGATGACAAATAGACAGAAAACAGTTGGAGCCAGTTCTGTCGGATTGGGCTGGATGACCCGGCAAGAACCCAGAAGGCCCGATCCAGAGAGAAGCTGCTTTTATAGTCAGACTTGATTTGATCAGCTCTAAAGTGAACGTTTTATGGGTTTAGATCCAGTCGGACTCCACAGCATGGACTTACTGAACCAGAGCTTCTTATTCAATCACCATGATTTTGTATTATTTGTATTCTTCAGTGAGATCCTCACCACAGCCAGAATTATAAAAGTATAAACTCAAACTTGTTCATCTACAAACAAGACAGTCAAAAGTCTCTCTGTGCTTGTTGGGGGACAGGTGGCCGGGGTCCCAGCATGCTTTGAGATGTGACCCCTGGCACTGGACGTGCCGTGGATGATCACCAGGGCGGCCTTCTGGTTGGACATTTACAGATTGCTGTTGCATGAAGAGCGTTTGCGTCTCATCTTCAGTGTGTTTAGCGTGTGTGAAAGAGAGCAGCTCGTACCGCGAAGCAAACCGTCCCGGCTGTTCAGCTTGTGAAAATCAAAAGTAAAGCGTGAAGTCGTTAATATACGACTAGTGAGCCGGATTAATTACCCAGCCTCCCTCCAGCTTAGAAACTCTTGGCTCTGCTTTATCTGCAGTTATGCAGGATTATATTTCAGTGTCGCCGCCGCTGTTGTTTGTCTATGCCCGGTTTTATGGTAATATGCATCACCGTTACCGGGAACCGGTGGTGCTGGGCCATAATGGCGGCCGTTTGCGCCCTCACCATCCGTAGTTAGAGGGTTAACGATTATCGTAATTGTTCTCTGAGCACCCATCTCCATTTATACAGACGGATTTGGGAATTGCATCCAGAGCAGGAGCCTGCGTAAACGCATCCAGAGTAGGAGCCCCGCGTAAACGCATCCAGAGTAGGAGCCCCGCGTAAACGCATCCAGAGTAGGAGCCCCGCGTAAACGCATCCAGAGTAGGAGCCCCGCGTAAACGCATCCAGAGTAGGAGCCCCGCGTAAACGCATCCAGAGTAGGAGCCCCGCGTAAACGCATCCAGAGTAGGAGCCCCGCGTAAACGCATCCAGAGTAGGAGCCCCGCGTAAACGCATCCAGAGTAGGAGCCCCGCGTAAACGCATCCAGAGTAGGAGCCCCGCGTAAACGCATCCAGAGTAGGAGCCCCGCGTAAACGCATCCGGAGCAGGAGCCTGCGTAAACGCATCCGGAGCAGGAGCCTGCGTAAACGCATCCGGAGGAGGAGCCTGCGTAAACGCATCCGGAGTAGGAGCCCCGCGTAAACGCATCCAGAGTAGGAGCCTGCGTAAACGCATCCAGAGTAGGAGCCTGCGTAAACGCATCCAGAGTAGGAGCCCCGCGTAAACGCATCCAGAGTAGGAGCCCCGCGTAAACGCATCCAGAGTAGGAGCCTGCGTAAACGCATCCAGAGGAGGAGCCTGCGTAAACGCATCCAGAGGAGGAGCCCCGTGTAAACGCATCCAGAGTAGGAGCCCCGCGTAAACGCATCCAGAGTAGGAGCCCCGCGTAAACGCATCCAGAGTAGGAGCCTGCGTAAACGCATCCAGAGGAGGAGCCCCGCGTAAACGCATCCAGAGTAGGAGCCTGCGTAAACGCATCCAGAGTAGGAGCCCCGCGTAAACGCATCCAGAGTAGGAGCCCCGCGTAAACGCATCCAGAGTAGGAGCCTGCGTAAACGCATCCAGAGTAGGAGCCTGCGTAAACGCATCCAGAGTAGGAGCCTGCGTAAACGCATCCAGAGTAGGAGCCCCGCGTAAACGCATCCAGAGTAGGAGCCTGCGTAAACGCATCCAGAGGAGGAGCCCCGCGTAAACGCATCCAGAGTAGGAGCCCGCGTAAACGCATCCAAAGTAGGAGCCTGCGTAAACGCATCCAGAGTAGGAGCCCCGCGTAAACGCATCCAGAGTAGGAGCCCCACGTAAACGCATCCAGAGTAGGAGCCCCGCGTAAACGCATCCAGAGTAGGAGCCCGCGTAAACGCATCCAGAGTAGGAGCCCCGCGTAAACGCATCCAGAGGAGGAGCCTGCGTAAACGCATCCAGAGGAGGAGCCCCGTGTAAACGCATCCAGAGTAGGAGCCCCGCGTAAACGCATCCAGAGTAGGAGCCCCGCGTAAACGCATCCAGAGTAGGAGCCTGCGTAAACGCATCCAGAGGAGGAGCCCCGTGTAAACGCATCCAGAGTAGGAGCCCCGCGTAAACGCATCCAGAGGAGGAGCCCCGCGTAAACGCATCCAGAGTAGGAGCCCCGCGTAAACGCATCCAGAGGAGGAGCCCCGCGTAAACGCATCCAGAGTAGGAGCCCCGCGTAAACGCATCCAGAGTAGGAGCCCGCGTAAACGCATCCAGAGTAGGAGCCCCGCGTAAACGCATCCAGAGGAGGAGCCTGCGTAAACGCATCCAGAGTAGGAGCCTGCGTAAACGCATCCAGAGGAGGAGCCCCGCGTAAACGCATCCAGAGGAGGAGCCCCGTGTAAACGCATCCAGAGGAGGAGCCCCGCGTAAACGCATCCAGAGTAGGAGCCTGCGTAAACGCATCCAGAGTAGGAGCCTGCGTAAACGCATTCATGTCAACGGTCATCATTCCCACACACGCGAAAAAAAGTGCCAACCAGAAGTATTCTCTCCACACGAAGGCGGGTGTAGAGAAAAGCGGACCAAGTCAAGTAGCCCCCAGTTTATGTTACGTCCCTCGGGGAACAGTGACATCGCATAAAAGAGGCGGTGACGGTTTCACAAGAAAGCTGTTGTTTATTATTAACGGCATCTTAAAATGACAGCAAATGACCAGACGATCCAAACAATCTCTAAAAGTGTTGGATAAAAAGCCAAATATGTATCATCACTGTCATATATTAAAGAAACATGAGCGATTAAGCTGGGACAGCACTGTTAAACACATCGATGCGATCTTGATTTATAAAATCTTCCATGGCAGAGCACCTCCTCCATTACTAGAATTTGTGAAGATAAACTCAAACACATCAACAAGAACAGGCTCTGGAGGTGACTGTGTAGGTCCATTCAGAAAAAGTGCCTTTAGTAAAGTCACTTTTTCTGTTCGTGCTTCTCATACTTGGAATTCTATCCCAACCACGATACGTGAACTCCCGACTGACCTCATTTTCCAAACAATTTAAAGCATGGCTATTGGAAGAGCAACATTGTAGCCACAACCATGCCTAAACTTATATATTTGTTTACCGTTGGCTAATTGTTGGGGTACAATCTGCAGATTTTCTGATAATGTCATCATCCTCATTATTTTGTACTATTTAGTAGAACTGTTCTATTTGTTATGACTGTTGTTTTATTGATTTTGTGGTTTTATGTTGTTGATGTCAAAGGGACTAAAGATGGAAATTAGCCGTTGGCTATAATCTTACATATTTACGTGTAAACGTTCATGAATATGTATTGTTCCTGTTTAAATAAACTCAAACAAAAGGGATGTGGAACAAACTCAAACGTGAAGCTTCCCTTCAGGGGGAACCAAGTAAAAGGATCTCCTCAGCCTGCCTCGGCCCCGTGGTCACACCCCTGCTGCTTCCTCACATCAGCAACCCACACAAACATCCAAACTGTGTCATTTACAGGGGGGTGTAACAGAAAACCCAACAAACCAGTATCAGTGCCACGCACACACACACACACACACTATCACCACCTGAATGTCAACAAAGAACACGCAAAGTCACCGCAAACGATCGACCGAGGAAGAGGAGGAGGAGGAGGAGGGGGGGTGCTTTTAAACCAGCCCGGCTGCTTGACAGCACCTCAGGTGGATTTGCAGCATCTGAGGGGCTCAGCTGATGTCATCGGGAGGCGGAGCCTGTCAAGTGGCCAGAGGGGGTGCCGTAAACAGAGCCGGTCACGCGGGCTGACAAACCAGCAACAGAAGAGAAACACAACAACGCAATTCACACCTTCATAGCAAGCATGCACACTTGTTGCCATAACACCGCCCAGGAGGAGGAGCCATAGCCTGGGGGCGAATAAATGGCATTACAAGTGAGTGACCAGGAAACAACAACGTTTATTTCCTTTGATACCTTTAGAGCCAGTGGTGATTATTAATCAGTGTTTATCATCGACTCTTCTGGACTGACCAATAAGGAGCAAGCAACTGGGGCAACTGGGGCAACTGCTTCACCTCTGCCACGGCAGAAAAGGCCATTTTGATCTGATCACTCAAACTGTCCCTCCAACCTCTAAAGGTACAGCTTTTTAAATGATGTTCATTTGAATCATTTGATGCTTTTTGTATTATGGATTGCTCTGCCTTCCCTTGCCAATATATTATTTGATGCTTAAATAAAGTGTTTGAGTTTTGGTTGATTCGGTTTCTCTTTCGTGTTTAACTCAAGTTTTAAATTGAAACATTTAATCAGGAATCATTTTCCTCCATTCCTTTTCCCCTGTTTTTAAATTGTTGAATCAACTGATTCCCCCCTTAAACCTTATTTTCAACATTTTCAGAAGCTGGAAGAGGCGAAATAAAATTGCCAACTTTAAAATGCTTCTTCTAGGTTGCTCTAGCCAATTAAACGAACACATCCTTGGGACCTCCTGTCCAGGTCACCCAACATATTCCTAGCCATTCACCGAGAGCACAGATCACAGAGGAGAACTGCTGATCAAGGGCGTGGCTGGAGAGGTGTGCGGTTATTCTACTGCATACTTTAGCTGGCGTGGCGGTTAGTGCGAGGAGAGTCTCTTCAACAGCATCTTACAGAGTACTCTGACGAGGACCGTCGTCCGGCTGATTTCTGTCATTCCACCGGAGTGGGAGAAGAAAGTCGGCGCTCTAACTGTGTGTGTGTGTGTGTGTGTGTGTGTGTGTGTGTGTGTGTGTGTTAGGAAATGCGATTTCAGTGGAAGAAGAAGAACACTGCATTGACAGTATTATTCCTGTTTGGGGGATTTTACGTCGTCATCAAAACTGCCTTCCTCACCGCCGTAAGTAGAAGCGAATGAGCAACACGCTCTTTGTATATGGGATGCTCTATAATACAAATACATTTGTGGACTGGTTTTGCAGCACCCAGAACCTTCACCAGAACCCGTTCCTAAGAACATTACTTGGAAAGCTGAGAGGTTGGCGGTGAAGGAGTCCTGGGTGGAGCACGGAGGCTACCTGCCACTCGGGGTGTCCTATCAGCTGCTTGCTGGGGCGCCATGCACTCCGCAGAGTGAGTGACACGCGATGACTGTCCTGTTCGGGAGGAGTAATCATCATATAATAGTGATTTCTGGACATTTTGGTGATGTGACGCATTAATACCAACAGGGTTGCAGCCTCAGAGTTCTGATGAACCAACGTTTTTAATTGTGTCACCTTCAACAGAATGAATGAAAGGTTGTTGTGTTTGTTAGATTAATACATTCTGTCGGTCGCGAAAGGACTTCTCAATAGAAGTTGGAGAGTGGATGCCGCAGAGTGGCCTGAGGAGTCAGATGAGTAAATGATGGTATCGTCAGCATAGAAATGTATCCCGGAGGCACCGACATCCTTGGCCACATTGTTTATGTAGATGGAAAAAAAGCTTGGGCCCAAGATGGAACCTTGAGGCACACCTGTAGAGATATAAAGTGGTTCTGACACAACCTTTTCTGACTTCACTCTCTGTACACGGTTGTTAAATTAGCTGGCAAGCCAGTTAATACAAGTCTTGGACAGGCCAATGCTATAAAGCCTGTGCAAGAGGACATTAGGGTCTAGCCTTTGGCCAGGCCATGCAGGCCTGTTTATTGTCCACGGTGGTGATGATGTCATTGAGTACCTTCTTAATGGGGGCTGGGCCATCAAGTCTGTTGTGCGGAAGTCATGTTGCTTTCACAGTTGACAGTTTTATTTGACAACTGTTAGAACCAGTCAGCTGAGTAAAGAGAAACAACGGCCCATCCTTACTTTAGTCCAGGGGTGTCAAACTCGTGTTCTCCGAGGGCCACATCAGCATAATGGCTGCTGTCAAAGGGCCAGTTGTAAATGTAACTAAATGTAATGTAATGTAAATAAAGTGTAACTACTCCTTAACATGCTGCTAAATAACTGTATTTACTACTACATACTTAATTAAATTATAAATATTACATATGCAATTGCATAGTTCTAAAAATATATCTATACCTTACTGCTGTAAAAATATCCGCCGAGGTTATGTAATCGCCCGCGTCTGTCTGTAATCTGTTCGTCAATATCTCCATTTATTATTGACCGATATTTAGGGAAATGAACACAGTCATGTAGGGGGGGGGGGGGGGGGCTCTATCTCACCACTGAATATCATCTGGGTCCAGAATGGATAATTAAAACCCCATTTACAGATTATAAATCAGTTACAAATACACATCAACTCTGATTCACTTTTACTTTTCAGCATTTTACTAAAACAAATGTCTGCACAAAGCTCTTGCGGGCCACAAAACATGACGTGGCGGGCCACATTGGCCCCCGGGCCTTGAGTTTGACACATATGATCTATGGTGTCAAATGCCTTCTTTAAATCAATGAACATCCCTATTGTGTATTTATTTTTGTCAATTGCAGTTGTAATGTCCTCTACAATTTTCATTATTGCCATATTTGTTGACCTATTTGAACGAAATCCATACTGACTTTCATTTAACACATTATTATTTTCAATAAAGCTGTCACAAATACATTTTATCATATTTTTTAAAATTGAGATAGAAGTGATATTGGTCTTTAATTATTAAAATTATATTTATCTCTAGTTTTAAAAAGAGGAATGACTTTAACCATTTTCATCCTATCTGGAAAGACTCCCATCTTAAACGAAAGATTCATTATATAATGAATTGGTTTAATCACACAATCTATGGTATTTTTTACTATTTGCATGTCAATACGCCCCCATAAGAATTAAAAAACTAAAACCAAAAAGGAAAGCTCCGTGGTTCAATTCTGAAATTAGATTGTTAAAGCAAACAGCGCAGGAAACTGGAGAGAATATGGCGCTCGACTAAATTGGAGGAGTCTTGTTTAGTCTGTTATGTTCATTCTGGCAATGTATGCATCATTTTCAACTCAATTCCTAAGCAGCTGGACATAAATGGATAACATACATGAATTGAACTTGATTTGCTTCACTTTTTAACATAAGTATTATTACATGTATAATCAAATTATCTGTTAGACCGTGCTTGTTTTCAGACCCAAATGCACGACACAGTGATCAGGGACCGCACACACTCCATTCACGAGCCCATCAAAAAGAACTCACTGCCTCTCTTCAGATGCCCAACACCCAAGATCAAGACCAAGCAGGCAGGGCAGATATCAATATTGAAGGATGATGAGGCACTCTTCTCCCAATTATATACAGCCATGCAACACAGAGAGGGGGACATGAGCACCTTCTTTAAGCACGAAAACCATCCAAACCCTCCCTCTCTGTCTGACAGAGGGAAACTACGGCTGGGAAAGAAGTCAGATCTGCTAATTGTTCTGACACAGAAGACACAACAGGAACCTCCAGGT